>NW_007246149.1:764043-770516 GCF_000164805.1 Carlito syrichta | reverse complement strand
CCACTCACCTCAGCCTCCCAAGGCGCGGGATTACAGGTTGAGCCACCGAGCCCGGCTAAAGCCATGCATTTCTTAAAATTTTTACTTATTTTTTATTTTTGAGTTGGAGTCTCACTCTCTTGTCCAGGCTGGAGGGTAGTAGCATGCTCCTGGCCACCGCAGCCTTGACCTGCTGGGTTCAGGAAATCCTTCCGCCTCAGCCTTCCAAGTAGCTGGCATGTGCCACCACGCCCAGTTAATTTTTTGATTCATTGTAGAGATGAGGTCTTTTCAAGTTACCCAGGCTGGTGTTGAACCCCGTGGGCTCAGGCGATCCTCTCGCCTTGGCCTCCCAAAGTGATGGGAGTGAGCCACCACACCTAGACTTCTGGTTTGTTTCTAACCTGGTTTGTCTTTTACCTTGTGTCTGGCTTCTGGTTGCTGGTTACATCTCCTGTTTCAGATTCTGCTCTTACGGTTTGGGTTGGAGTTTGGCATTTCATGTTCCTACCTTTTGATTCTGCTTTCCTCTTCTCCTACTGTGCCTTTTTGATTAGTCTGTAGGCTTAATTGTATTACTGTCTAATGACTTGTAAATACTGTTTACTGCAGAGCTGAGAATGTGATCAGATACAGAAAAGGAACCTATGATATTCAAAGAATGTTTCAAGTATCAAGTTCAACTGGATTCTTTTTCTTAGACTGCATAGATCACTCACAATGCTGTTTACTTCGGTTCCTATTTGGATCTCAATTTTCTTATAGAAAGTTCTTTTCTTTTTCAGTGTTTCTACCTTTTTCTTTTCTCATTGATGGAAACAATATATTTCTTTTTTTTCCTTATTATTCAAGATTTCCTAGCTTGTTAATCATGCTCTTTGCTGGGATCATTTTTGCACTGACTGCTTTTATTGAGGAACAACTATTGTTCTGAAAATTATTTTTATTATACAACTTGGCAAGTTCTACTATTTCTTGTATCTCCTCTCTCTTTCTGCTATTTAATGGTGTACAATATATTCATTTCTGAGAGTATTGTAGAAGTACTGTAATTTAACAGTATTATTTCTGTCTTCTGAAATCAAATATCTGAGAGCTATAATGCTAACCTGATTCCTTATTTTCTTTTTGAGTTGGAGTCTCACTCTATCTCCCAGGCTGGATTGCAGTGGCATTGCTCATGGCCACCGCAGCCTCGATTTGCTGGATTCAAGTGATCCTTCCACTTCAGCCTTCCAGGTAGCTGGAACTACAGGTGATCACCACCACGCCCAGCTAATTTTTTGATTTACTGTAGAGACAAGGTCTTTTCAAGTTGCCCGTGTGCTCTCAATCCTCTTGCTTCTGTTTCCCAAAGTGCTGGGATTACAGATGTGAGTCACTACACCCAGCCTTTTTTTTTTTTTTTTACTGTTTTCTCAACTCTTCGTAGACTGAGATGCTCCGATAACTTTTACCAGTGATCATCTACTTTCCAAATTAAAAACTCAGAGTGCTTTAGAAATTTAAAAAATCCTTCCCAATTATGAGAAGCTATGTTACAAGTGCAAATTCTTACTTTAAAGTTACTAAAATGACTTCAATCTGTATTTTATTTACTTGGCTTTCAAAAAAAACTGGGTTGTTTTGTGTCATAAAAGTTTTACTCTAGTTTGATAACTGCTTTAAATTTTAGCACATCCAAATGATCCTTATAGTTTCAGTTCTATATCCAGAATCATATGAGAAATTCCCAGAAAACTGAGGTATTAGCAGAAATAGGTGTGGCTTTTCAGAACTTTTTCTAACGATGGAAACACTCTAGGTCGGCATTGTCTGATATGGCAATCATTAGCCACATGTACCCACTGAGCACTTAAAATGTGGCGAGACTGAGGAATTAAGTTGTTAATTTTATTTAGTATTAATGAATTTACATCTAAATGGGCACATCTTATAAAACAATGCAGAGGTAGAATTTTCACTCGCCACAAGATACTCTTAGAAACTGCCTGTGACGTTACTGTGGATGGACATGGGCTCAGGCAATCCTCTTGCTTTGGCTTCCAAAAGTGCTGGGATTACAGGCGTGACCCATTGCTCCTGGCTCTCCTTATTTCCTTGTAGGTATTTCATTTCTCTCTGTAGTCTTTTTTTTTTTTTTTTTTAGTTGGAGTCTCACTCTATTGCCCAGGCTGGAGAGCAGTGGCACACTCACAGCCACCGCAGCCACGACCTGCTGGGCTCAGGTGATCCTTCCGCCTCAGCCTTCCAAGTAGCTGGAACTACAGGCACACACCACCACGCCCAGCTAATTTTTTGATTTTTATTGTAGAGATGAGGTCTCGCCAGGTTGCTCAGGCTGGTCTTGAACCCGTGGGCTCAGGTAATCCACTCACCTTGGCCTCCCAGAGTGCTGGGATTATAGGCGTGAGCCACTGTGCCTGGCCCTCTCTTTGGAGTCTTTGATGTTATTTAGCTCTGCCCTGTTTATTACCATCTTTTTTCCCCTAAGTTTTAGAAGTGTTCTTTGACTTTTTCTATATCCTCCTAATAGCATATATTTACCTATATTTTATCTACTTCATGATTTTGATTTTAGCAATTTTTGAAAATATCACAAACTTTTTTTTGGTTGTTCATTATTTTAAGGAAATACTACTTTCTCAGATCTTTTTGAAGAAATTAATTACAATACTACATGTAGGTTCTTTTCTACTCCAGAGATTTTGTTTGTTTTCTTGTGCGCGGGGGTGGGGGGGGGGGGGGAGAAGGGTTATTGTGATTTTTCTTTTTTGTGCTGTTAATTTTCTCCCAGTTTCTGATGGTTTTTGGTTGCCGTTCCAACTTATGAATAAAGGACTAGCTTGTATGTTTTCTTGCTGTATGGACCAGTCCTGTGAACGACACAGCTGAGAACAATCTCTGCGTATGTGAACAAGGCATCTGTCCAGCAAGCTCTACTCTAAGGTCCTCAGGCAGAAAGTAAGCTCGCTTTCTAAAATGACAAGTGGAGTGTCTTGATCTGGAGCCCCTTTTCATCCTGGCAGTTCTAGCCTATTTCGGCAGATGCTTTATTAATTTATAAAGTAATTTCCAAAAATATTTTTATGTTTTGTTTTAAAGTGATAAAAACAGCCCTTGTATACTATAAAATTCAAATATTGCAAAAGTGCCCTGCTCCAATCCTCTTTTTCTTTCACTGCTTCCTTGGGACTTTTACATCTGTTCTATAACACAGTCTGATGAATTCTGGTCTACTGTTTTATTTTTTTTAAGGTGAGGTCTCTCTCTGTCACCCAGGCTGAAGTGCAGTGGCACGATCACGGCTACTGCAGACTTGACCTCCTGGGTTCACTCAGGCAATCCCACCTCAGTCCCAGAGTAGCTGAGATGATCTGTTTTTATATTAAGTTTCAGGAAGCTAACAATATACACTGTAATTTTACTAAATCAAATACATAAGAACATCACCCAAACTATAAGAATGAATGGCCCATTCACTAAAATTAATAAATGAAAATCATACCTGATTATAAAGTCGAAACTAAGGATACTACTAAAATAAAACAACAAAACCATATTGCGCATAAGAATTACATTTCAAAATGAAAGAGTTAAGGGCAAAAACATTCTTATGAAATTTCCTGGTGATGATGATAATGACTGCTATTACACAAACAATCTCTATGAGAGAGATAAATTGTTCTTTTGTATCCAAAAGCACGTATGTTGGTCATTTAATATTAACTATTTGCATAAGTGGTGGCATATTAAAACAGCTCAACTCAGAGCAGCTGCTTAACCGTATTGCATAGTTGATGCCAATAAATTGCTGAAAGTTGTAAACTCTGCAAAGATGTTGGCAAGGGGACACATAGATAACATTTCTCGATGAAAATAGCTCTGACAAGTATAATGCAAACTATGTACTCCACTGGAGGTTAAGTGCAAGTGCTTTTATTCAGGAATAACAATGTGCCAGACGATTCTGTGCATCTCTCTAGCTTCAGGTACTACTAAAAACCAACCTTGTTTTAAACCAAGTCCATACAAATTTTGGATAGTTAAGCTTCATCTAAAAGGATATTTTTAAAGAGCATTTTATTATGGACATTTTCTTTTCTTTCTTTTTTTTAAAATGAGGTGTTCCCCCTATCCCCTGGCAGTTTCCCACCACTGCCAATCCCGCCCCACCCCTTGGCTGTGTCCTGCTATTTGCGATCCATTTCATTCTTTTAAAAAAATTTTTATTTTTCCTCTTTTTTTTTGAGTTGGAGTCTCACTTGGTCACCCAGACTGGAGTGCAGTGGCCGCTCCCGGCCACCGCAGCCTCGACCTGCTGCTGGGTTCCGGCGATCCTTCCGCCTCAGCCTTCCGAGTAGCCGGAATTACAGGCATACGCTACCACGCCCAGCTGATTTTTTGATTTATTGTAGAGATGAGGTCTCGCTGCCCAGGCGGGTCTCGAACCCGCGGGCTCAGGCAGTCCACTCACCTCAGCCTCCCAAAGGCGCGGGATTACTGGCTGAGCCACCGAGCCCGGATCTATTTTTCCTCTTTTAATTTGGACATTTTCAGAGATATAAGAAGTGAAGCGCCCAGAAGACTGAGCCTCTGGTTTCCAAGTCCAACTTCAACAATTATCAATGCTCTGTCAATATTGTTTGCTTTTGTTTTTTTTGAGTTGGAGTCTCACTCTGTCGCCCAGACTGGAGTGCAATGGCCGCTCCCGGCCACCTCAGCCCGGACCTGCTGGGCTCCAGTGACCCTTCCACCTCAGCCTTCCAAGTAGCTGGAACTACAGGCGTGCGCTGCCACGCCCGGCTAATTTTTTGGATTACTGTAGAGATGAGGTCTCACCAAGTTGCCCAGGCGGGTCTCGAACCCGTGGGCTCAGGCAATCCACTCACCTCAGCCTCCCAAAGCACGGGATTACAGGCTGAGCCACTGAGCACGGCTTGTTTTTGTTTTTTAATTCTAATTTTTACTTTTTATTTAGTGATGGGGGTCTCACACTATCCCCCAGGCTGGAGTGCAGTGACTGTAGCCTTCTGGGCTCAAGTAATTCCCCTGCCTCAGCCTCCTGAGTGACTGGAACTATTATAGACACATGTCACCATACCTGGTTAATTAAAACTTTAAAATTTAAAATTAAAATAAAAAGAACTTTTAAAAAAGAGATGAGATCTCATGATGTTGCCCAAGCTGGTCTCCAATTCCTAGACTTAAAAGCAATTCTCTCACTTCAGTCTCACAAAGTGCTAGTATCATAGGGTGAGCCACTGTGTTGGGTTGTGGCTAATTTTTAATATATATATATATATATATATATATATATATATATATATATATATATATATTTTTTTTTTTTTTTTTTTTTTTTGAGTTGGAGTCTCACTCTGTTGCCCAAACTGGAGTGCAGCGGCCGCTCCTGGCCACCACAGCCTCGACCTGCTGGGCTCCGGTGATCCTTCCGCCTCAGCCTTCTGAGTAGCCGGAATTACAGGCATGAGCTACCACACCTGGCTGATTTTTTATTTTATTGTAGAGATGAGGTCTTGCCAAGTTGCCCAGGCAGGTCTCGAACCCACAGGCTCAGGTAATCCACTCACTTCAGTCTCTCAAAGTGCTGAGATTACAGGCTGAGCCACCAAGCCTGGCTAATTTTTAAAATATTTTTGTAGAGGTTGGGTCTCACTATGTTGGCCAGCCTAGTCGTGAACTCCTGGTTTCAAGTGATCCTCTTGCTTGGCCTCCCAAAGTGCTGGGATTACAGGCATGAGCCACCATGGCTGGCCTCCACTGTTGTTTTATTAAAAATAGTTTTATTGGGATATACTTTGCATACAATTCAGTTCATCTGTTTAAAGTGTATAAAATTCAATCATTTTTAGTATATTCTCAATGTATAACCATTACCACAGTCCATTTTAAGATATTTTCATCACTTCAAAAAATAAACCTTGATTGCTTTAACTATTACCCCTCTTTCCTGCCATGCCCTCAATACTATGACCCTAAGCCACTAGAGTAAGCTACTTTCTGTCCTTGTATATTTCCCAGTTCTTTCACATTAATGGACTCAGATTCTACATGGTCTTTTGTGAGTGGCTGCTTTCACTCAGTAAAGCGTTTTCAAGACTCATCCATGTTGTAGCATGTGTCAGTATTTCATTCCGTTTATGGCACATTTTGTTCATCCACTCATCAGCTGATAGCCATTTGGGATCTCTTTTGCGTATATACCTAGGGGTGGATCTGCCAGGCTATATGTAAGTCTGTTGTTGAGGAACTACCAGGATTGTTCTGATGTTGTCATATCTATTTCCTTACCAGATTTTTTTTCCTGAAATCTTTTAACATATATTCCAGACCTCAGGTCATTTCACTTGTAAATACTTCGGTAGAAATTTTTTAACAGATAGATTTTTTTTTTTGAGTTGGAGTCTCACTCTGTCACCCAGACTGGATTGCAGTGGCTGCTCCCGGCCACCGCAGCCTCGACCTGCTGG
>NW_007246149.1:754413-763987 GCF_000164805.1 Carlito syrichta | reverse complement strand
CAGGCGGGTCTCGAACCTGCGGGCTCAGGTAATCCACTCACCTCAGCCTCCCAAAGGCACGGGATTACAGGCTGAGCTACTGAGCCCGGCTAGATAGATTTTTTAAAAATAGCAAAATTTCATTACCATACTTAACACAATTAAAAATACCCTAAAAGAAAGAGTAAATTTAATTCAGTCATTCATCCTATACCCTAAGTACTCAACAACAATTTTAAACCATTAAAGCAAATTTTATGTACGATTTTTAAAGAATTACTTTGAATGCAGTGCCATTACACTCTAAGCAATGGCCAAAACAGATTCTATATGACAAAACTATTAGAGGAGAGGATCATTATTTGCAATGGCAGATTGTTGCTTTCCACAGTCCCTCAGGCTTAAACACCTGCTCCCACTTGCACATAACCTTATCCTAAGATTGTCTCTTTCCTTCAAAGGAAGGGGACAGGAAGGAACATTCACTGAGTATCTACAATGTGCCAGGTTTCATGCTAAGTATTTTATGTAACAACTTAATTCTCCCTCATATACTGAGAGATAGCTATTTCTTGAATTTTGAAGATGAGGCAACTGAGGCTTAGAAGGCTTAATAAATTTAATCAAGTTCATTTAGCTACTAAGAAGTGAAATCAGGATTCAAATGCAGGTCTTTCTGGGGTTAAAGCTATTCTTATTTACACAACAATGCAGATGCCTTCTATCAAGGTCTGCAATGCACACAGTTGCAGGTTTGGAAGGGATCTTCAAGTTACTTAATCCACCTTCTATATACAATTCAGAAATCCCTTCTATGTGGCCACCTGGCTCAGGTTTGAACAATGAAGACAAATTAGCTATCAATCCAGCTCTTCCTTACAGGACTATAAAACCAAAACAGCCCCCACTCCATCAAAAAAGCAAAACAACAACAAAATGTGTTACCTCTTAACATCAATTCTTTGACTATAATTCCAGTATTTGGAGACATGTATAACAAGTACCGCCTCTTCTGTGCCTACTTTGAATTTCTTCTCTCTTGCTAAGTCTTCTCTCAGCACCTCAGTTTATTCATCTCTCTTATAACTGAAAATAATTCATCACTCTGTACTCCTCAGATTGAAAGCTTTTTTTTTTTTTTTTTTTGAGTTGGAGTCTCACTCTGTCGCCCAGGCTGAAGTGTAGTGGCATGCTCATAGCCACCACAGCCTCGACCTGCTGGGCTCAAGTGATCCTTGCGCCTCAGTCTTCCAAGTAGCTGGAAATACAGGCATGTGCTACCACACCTGGCTAACTTTTTTATTTATGAGATGGGGTCTCACCAAGTTGCCTGGACTGGTCTTGAACCCATGGGCCCAGGCAATCCTCTTACCTCGGCCTCCCAAAGTGCTGGGATTATAGACGTGAGCCACCCATGCCTGGTCAGATTGAAAGTTTTGAGCATAGAAAAGAATAAAGAAAGAAGTACTGGCTGAAATAGAGCAGAATAAGGTTTATCTACACCTTATTCTACCACATTAAAGATGACTTAAGCCGGGCTCGGTGGCTCAGCCTGTAATCCCGCGCCTTTGGGAGGCTGAGGTGAGTGGATTGCCTGAGCCCACGGGTTCGAGACCCGCCTGGGCAGCGAGACCTCATCTCTACAATAAATAAAAAAATCAGCCAGGCGTGGTAGCGCATGCCTGTAATTCTGGCTACTCAGAAGGCTGAGGCGGAAGGATCGCTGGAGCCCAGCAGGTCGAGGCTGCGGCGGCCGGGAGCGGCCACTGCACGCCAGTCTGGGCGACAGAGTGAGACTCCAACTCCAAAAAAAAAAAGATGACTTAATCATTTTTGGTGCTATACCCTATTGATGACTGAAATCATAGTGAGAGCTCAAGCTTTTACATAAATTGATAGCAAATGAGAGACAACTGCTGTCAGGATCCAGAACATAAATCACCTGAAACATTCTTTCCTGGTATGATCTTAGGGTCAGTCTTAATAGTGATCCAGGTAGAAGGTAGTTTTAACACACCGAAGTAGGTCCCTGAGTTAGAATCTACTGCCATTGTTGACTTAAAACAGAAGTGTGGGAATCCTGAATCTGTTCTGACTGGTTTGCTCAGACCCTCTAGCGTACATCATTACTAGAGAGCACCTTGGGCTTCTGGTGCTCTTGATGCCTACCATTTTGACCAAGTACACTGCTTTCCCTTCTATAACAGCAATCATCTAGTGTTTATCTAGTTTCTGGCCTTCACTATTTCAGATGGGTTTGGATGCATAGTACTGTTGATTTTCAGCATCAACTTCAGACTCTAAGTCCTATTTTTGAACAGTGGTTTTTAGAGTGCAACTCACTCCAGTGCCTGTACCTTTTCCATGCTGAATTCCCAGCTTTCTTCTCTTAGCGTTTATTCCTTCATAAGGGGTCAGTGACTTGCTAAGTTTATAGCAAAATTCTGCCAATATGGTGCCTAACAGAACTATGACTATAATCACCTTATATCATAGTTAATATTTTCTCCTGGTCACCACATATTTCCAGAGGCTTATTTTATAGTTTTGCAGATTTTTGTGTGTTTGTATCCTTATGTTCTAGAATTGCTGGTTTGTTATATGCTGCTACTATTCTAAGAAAGTCATAAAAACACAGGAAGAGAAATGATAGCAAGAGAAGTTCATTTATTTGTTTCTCATTGATTAAAAAAAAGGTCACAGAAGTGTACCTGCTATTTAAAAGAAAACACCACAAACTTCTAAAATGCATGGGAAAAATACACATTGCATTTAAAAAAAAAACAAAACTAGAAAATGACAGGTCTATAAGATATAGGATCGATATGAATATGCGATATTACAAAGTTAAAAGGACACATACATGCAGGGACCCTCCCCCCAAAAAAACCCCAGAATTACTTTTTAGAGGGCAGGCCCCTTGCAGTACAGGTAGTTGCTAGGTTAGTGTTCTAGGAACCCATCAGCATCAGTGTACCAGTTAGCATTGTTGTGAGAGGCTGCACTGGGCTTCAGTGAATTTTTTTTGGAGATTCTTTCGATGCGTTTGCCCATTTCATGCCGGGTGATTTACCAGTGCACCTGCCCACACCAGGCTGAGTGTTCAGCAGTTTTTGAACAAAAACAGCATGACCCCTATGCCTCACCCTCCCAATTCACCCAATCTTGCCCTGAGCGACTTTTATTTTTTTGTTTCCCCAGATGAAAGATGTCCTCAAAGGGAAACGTTTGGCTGATGTGGAAGAGGTAAAACAAAAAAATGGCAGAAGCACTAAAAGGCAGCAAACTTGATGAGTTCAAAAACTGTTTTGAGCAGTGGAAAAAGCATCTTGATAGGCGTATTGTATCAAACGGAGAGTACTTTGAAGGTGACTGAAGTTTGAACATGTAAGAGTAAATACATAATTGCTTATAAATAAATTCTGTTTTTTTGGGATCCCTCTCGTATTTACAGATAAAATATATATATATATTTTTGAGTCATGGTCTCACCCTGTGCCCAGGCTGGAGAGCAGGAGCACGATAACAGCTCGCCACAGCCTTGAACTCCTGGACTAAAGCAATCTCACCTCAGCCTCCCAAATAGCAGTCCTCCTGCCTCAGCCTCCGAAAGTGCTGGAATTACAGGCATGTGCCACCATGCCCTAGTTCTATTCAGTCCTGAAGTCCATATAAACAAAGTGGTTTACAGAGTACAATCTAAAAGAAATTCAAATGTCTTTAATTATTATTAATTTTTTAAGTCAAGTCTCACTCTCTCAGGTTGAAGTACAGTGGCACAATCACCACAGTCTTGACCTGTTGGGCTCAGACAATCCTTCCTCTCAGCCTTTCAAGCAGCTGGAACTAAAAGTATGCACCATCACACCCAGCTAATTTTATTTATTTATTGTAGAGACAAGGTCTTGCCATGTTGCCCAGGCTGGTATTGAATCTCAGGCTCAGAAAATCCTCTCGCCTCCATTTCCCAAAGTGCTGGGACAACAGGCATGAGCCACCACATTCGGCCTCAAGTGCCATTTATGCAACTCAAAACTGAGAAGAGTTAACATTCTCCAGAATGAACAACAGTTGCTGCTTTAGTGAAATGGGTATAAGACTGGGCTGTTGTAAGTCTTAAGTGAAATAGATGAACAACAACAAAAAAGAACTGTAAAGTTTACTGTATCAACAGTAAACATGTTTTTATTACTTACTGAAAAGTATCTGTTTTTGAGGAAAAGTCTACTTTCCGCTTGAATACTCAGAGGAATAAGCAAAAGGCCACGTCCCTTAACATGGAGGAATTATTTAAAACTTTTCCTTAAGTCTATAATCCCAGCACTTTGGGAGCCCGAGGTGAGAGGATTGCCTGAGTCCAAGGGTTCAAGACCAGCCCAGGCAACTTGGTAGGCTTCATCTCTACAATAAATAAAAAAAATTAGCTGGGCATGATGGTGCATGCCTGTAGTTCCAGCTACTTGGAAGAAGCAGAAGGATTGCCTGAGCCCAGAAGGTCTAGGCTGTGGTGGCCATAAGTGTGCCACTGCACTCTAGCTTGGGTAACAGAATGAGATTCCTACTCAAAACAAAACAAAACAATACAAAAACAAAAAACCAAAACGGTTCCTTTCTCTGATGCCTTATTTCCAGATATACTTGGTTCAAAGCAATCTGTTTTTTTTTTTTGAGTTGGAGTCTCATTCTGTTACCCAGACTGGGCTCCAGCGACCCTTCTGCCTCAGCCTTCCAAGTAGCTGGAGCTACAGGCGCACGCTACCACGCCCAGATAATTTTTTGGATTATTATAGAGATGAGGTCTCGCCAAGTTGCCCAGGTGGGTCTCGAACCTGCGGGATCAGGCAATCCACTCACCTGCAATCTGTTAACTATTCCCTAAGTAGGGTAGTAGTTCATCTGAAAGCATTTTAAACAGCTTGATGGAAAAAAGGTGTAAAAATTTAAGGTACTATTCTTACTGTTATACAACAGGTTTGGTTCTACCATACATAAAGTATGTGTGTAAATTCAACTTTTGCAATGAGTATTTTTTTTTTTGAGTTGGAGTCTCACTCTGTCGCCCAGACTGGAGTGCTTGACCTGCTGGGCTCCGGTGATCCTTCTGCCTCAGCCTTCCAAGTGGCTGGAATTACAGGCATGCGCTACTACGCCCGGCTAATTTTTTGATTTATTGTAGAGATGAGGTCTTGCTGCCCAGGTGGGTCTCGAACCCGTGGGCTCAGGCAATCCACTCACCTCAGCCTCCCAAAGGCGCAGGATTATAGGCTGAGCCACCGAGCCTGGCTGCGATGAGTATTTTTTGCAACATTTCATTCCTTGAATTTCCTTAGACCTGAATTCACACACTCTTACATGGAAAAAAGATGCATTCTAAAACTTTATAGGTAAAATGTGACTGTACATGTGTGTTTTAGTTTTCACTATTAAAATTATCTTTCTTTAAAAAATTCATTTATATACAGCAAATAAAAAATAACTTGACGAGTACTAGTACTACTACGATGAGAAATGTATACATTTGATAAACAATTACATTTTCATTTGAAGAAAAATTAACTTACCCACTCAGTAGTTGATTTTTTAGTCATGTTGACTGTAAAACTTAATTACATAAGTATACAAAGAACACATGTAAAAAGGTATTCTTAAGAAAGTTTCAAAACGGTTAAGTATGAACCCAAAAGAGTGACACACACAAAGAAATACGCAATTTGTTGGAACCCCTTATGAAGCAGATTGCCCAAGGGGCACTGTGGATGCTGAAATGTCCCTGAAATGTTCCGAGAAATCACAAAGAACATATGAGTTAGAATCCGGGAACATAAACATACCATACAAGAATGATAATTATACCGTGACTTCACTTTTAAGAAACCTGGCTGACTGCAGGGTTTGTTTTCCTTTCATTAAGTGACATATACCGCCGCAAGAAGCAAGTTATCTGGGATAATGGGAGTTAGTACAACATTCAGGCAAGTGCAGAGCCTTGCATGTTCTAAGTGCTTAGTAAGGAGTGGCTGATTCATTCTGGTTAAATACTAACTGCAAGGACTGTGGACCCTGAGAGATGTTATTGGTGGAAATGCAGAATGAGAGGGTAGAAGACATCCCAGGTCTTAGAAACAGATGTTTTATATTCTACAAATATATATTATCCCTTAAAGGCTTGAAAACGGTCTGGGTGCGGTGGTTCAAGCCTGTAATCCCAGCACTTTGGGAGGCCGAGGTGAGAGGATTAGCCTGAATCCAGGGGTTCGAGACCAGCCTGGGCAACTTGGTGAGACCTTGTCTCTATAATAAATCCAAAAAAAAAAAAAAGGCCTGATAACCGTAGAGGATGCTGTGGCTATTTCCAAGGTTTCAGGAGTAGCTCTATTCTAGACAAACCTTTCAGACATGACTTCCTATTGCCTACTTTCAGATAGGTCTCTGAAATTGTTCTTGGATGTAGGAGAACTTCTGTGCTTTCTCCAGCTAAAACAGTATCTGTTATCAGAGTGACATTTATTTTTTGATGGCAGGAGTTGATGATATATTAATTCTATTTGACAGCATCTAGTGCTGTCAATTATCATTGAAGATTGGAAAGGACCATAACATTAGTTTAACAAACATTTAAACGAGTATTTATTATCTGCTAAACTTAATACTGTGCTAAAGAGGAATTTGGGATTCTAGCGGGCAAGACAGATACATAATTACATAGCGATATAAGCATTAACAGAAATACTTAATAAGTTATGGAATGAGGTAGAAAAGGGTAAACTTTTCTTTGTGAGTTAGGGAGGGTTTCAAAGGACGAATAACATTTGAATTGACCCTTGAAATGGAAGGAAAAGAGGTAAGGAAACTACAGTTCTATTACATGCCCAGAAAATTACATTAATCTTCATACAACCCTGAAAAGCAGATATAACCTTTATTAATAGATGAGGAAACTGAATTTAGAGGGGTAGAATTATTGTCCCAAGAATCCATTCCTATTAAATAGCAGAGCTGCAATATAAAATCAAGTCCTGTCTGTCTGGCTGCTGGCTTTTCCCATGGTATTCCAAAATGCAGAAGACGCAGGGAATATAAAGGTAATGCCAGCCTTACAGTTTAATGAGATGGCTAAACATGTCTGGGTACATATAGTAGAAGGCAGAATGTAATTCTGGATCAGTTCAGTTGTCCATTTTCTCTGTATTTACACCTAGGTGCTGAGTGCTGCTTAAGAATGGTACTACTATAAATATATGCCACCTCACCTTGGTAATTCTTTTATTACATAGCTATTTCAAAATTTGAGTTTTCTCAAAACTCTGATCCTATCATGTCTCTTTCTTTTCAAAAATATATATAGATAGGAACTCTCTAAAGTTTTTAACATCAAAGCTGCAAACTTTTATCTTCACATGCCTTTCTTTCTATTCTTCAGAATGGAAAAGGTGACCCTGGTCTACAGTTGCTATCCTGTTGCTCTGGATCTCCTTTCCAATAATTTTTTTGCTCAATTAATTATTCCTTCTCTTTTGTACTTTAATGTCTCTTTCTATTTAGGTTCCTCTTAACACAGTTTAAATTGGGCAATCTCTACTTTTGGGAGGTAAAAGATCTCATGTCCTTTCCTTGATTGTCCTATCCTTCCTTATTCAAATATCCTAAGGGTCGCCTATTTTTCCTCTACTATCCATTCATCAACTCACTGAAACTGAACTGAAACTGCTTTAGCGTCTTATGAAATCCAAATGACACTTTCTCATCTTTGTTTGGCCTGGACTTTTGACAGCATATGCCAGGCTGAAAATTCCCTCTTCTGAATGTTTCTTCCTGGGCTTAACCAACTCTACTCACTCCCTGAGGCTCCTCCCATCCCTTGTCACTCTTCACTCTTTTTTGGGTAAGCCCTTTATCTTTCATCCATTAAATTTTGGTGCTCTTCAAGATTCTGCCATAGGCATTTTTCTCTTATCACTCTATATATTCTCACTAGTTCATCTGATCTATTTCCATGTAAAGAAGCATCTTTATGTTGTGACTTTCAAATCTCTATTCCTAGATGAATTCTTGGGCTCAAAAGCTACATTTTCAATTCTCTAATGGATATGTCTAACTTAAATATTTCCTTGAGCTTCTCTCCCCCAAATCTATTCCTCCTGCCTTCATCAGTTCCTAATTCAATCACCAAACTCTATGATTATGCTTCCTAAACAGATTTTAAATTGGCCCATTTTTATCTCACCCCATCATCATCTGTTTAGTTCAAGACACCACCACTCACTGAAATACAGGAATAGCTTTCTATGTGGGGTTCTCACCACTGCCCTTACACAGCTCCAACAGCCATGAGTAAAGGGATTCTTTCTGAGTCCGAGTCTCACTCCATCACCTAGGCTGGAGTGCAGTGGCACACTCACTGCCATCCCAGCATTGACCTGCGGGGCTCAGGTGATTCTTCCGCCTCAGTTTTCCAAGCAGTGGGAACTATAGGTGCGTGCTACCATGCCCGGCTAATTTTTTTGAAGTATTGTATAGATGAGGTCTTGCCAAATTGCTCAGGCTGTTCTTGAACACGTGGGCTCAGGCAATCCCCTCACCTCGGCCTCCCAAAGTGCTGGATTACAGGCTTGAGCCACCATGTCCACCTGAGAAAAGGGATTTGAATTCAGAATTCTATTAGACATTTGTCTGATTAAAGATACTTTTCCAGTCGGGAGTGGTAGCTTATACCTGTAATCTCAGCAGTCTGGGAGACAGAGGCAAGAGGATTGCCTGAGTCCAAGAATTCAAGATCAGCTTGGGCAACAATGCGAGACCTCATCTCTACAATAAAGAAGAAAACTAGCTGGGTGTGGTGGTGCATGCCTGTAGTTCCAGCTACAGCTATACTTGGAAGGCTGAGGTGGAAGGATCACCTGAGCCCAGCAGGTTGAGGCTGCAATGGCTTTGAGTGTGCCACTACACTACAGCCTAGGTGACAATGAGACTCTGATTAAAAAAAAAGATACTAGGCTGGACTTGGTGGCTCAGCCTGTAATCCCAGCACTTTGGGAGGCCGAGGCAAATGGATTGCCTGAGCCCGCGGGTTTTAGACTTGCCCGGGCAACTTGGCGAAACCTCATCTCTACCATAAATCAAACAATTAGTCAGCTGTGGTAGCGTGCGCCTGTAGTTCTGGCTCCTTGGAAGGCTGAGGCAGAAGGATCACCTGAGCCCACAAGGTCGATGGAGGCTGTGAGTGTGCCACTGCACCCCGTCCTGGGTGAGGGAGTGAGACTCAAGCTCAAAAAAAAAAAAAAAGATACTTTTCCTACTCTAAAAAGCTTATAGTCTGGAAACACATGGATCAAATATATATTTTTAAAAAACAGAATTAGAATTTCCAAAGGCGATCAGGACATTTTGTTTAATTAAAACAAAGATGAGTGGATAAAGATAGATGAAAAATGAAGACACCTGAGAGGTAAGTTCAAGAAAGGATCCATTCTAAGAAATCACATTTTTAAAATCTCAAACTATTTTCTTTTTTTGGGGTTTTTTGTTTGTTTGTTTGTTTGTTTTGAGTTGGAGTCTCACTCTGTCGCCCAGACTGGAGTGCAGTGGCCGCTCCCGG
>NW_007246149.1:734617-754336 GCF_000164805.1 Carlito syrichta | reverse complement strand
AGGCAATCCACTCATCTCAGCCTCCCAAAGGTGCGGGATTACAGGCTGAGCCATCGAGCCCGGCTTAAATATCATTATTAACCCTGAACATAAACAATCTCAAAGCCCCACTAAAAAGATATAGGCTGGCAAAATGAATAAAAAAATACAATTCAAATATCTGCTGCCTTTAAGAGACTCACTTGACACACAGACTCCTAGAGATTCAAGATAACGGGGTGGAAAAATATTCTATGCAAATAGAAACCAAAAATGAGCAGTAGCCATTCTCATATCAGATAAAACAGACTTTATATTAACAACAGTAAAAAAAAAGACAAAGATGGTTATTATAAAATGATAAACAGACCACTCCAACAGCAAGACATAACAATTTAAAATATATATGCACCTAATACAGAGCCCTCAGCTTTATAAAAAATTCTATTAGACCTAAAAAAAGGGATAGACAGCAATACAATAATGGTGGGAGACTTCAATACTCCACCGACAGTACTAAATAGATAATCAAAGCAGAAAGTCAACAAAGAAACATTGGAGTTAAACAGGACTCCAGAGGAAGTGAAACTAACAAACATCTACAGAACATTCCACCCCAAAACTATAGAATATACATTTCTCTTATCAGCACATGGAAGATTCTGCACATGGAACATTCTCCAAGAATGACTATATGCCTGGTCTCAAGTCTCAATAAATCCAAAAAATCCAAATCATATCAAGCATCTTGTCAGACCACAGTGGAATGAAACTAGAAATTAACTACAAGAACTCATAAAACCAAACAAAAACATGGAAGTTAAACAATCTGTTTCTAAATGATCCTTAGGTAAACAATGAAATCAAGATGGAAATTAAAAAACTCCTCAAAAATGAATAATAACAATGAAACAAGTTATTAAAACTTCTGGGATACAGCCAAAGCTATGCTCAGAGGATAATTTATAGTGCTTAAAGCCTACATTAATAACACTGAAAGAGCACATACCGACAACTTAATGCTACACTTCAAGGAACTAGAAAAACATGAGTAAGCCAAATCCAAAGTCAGCAGAAGAAAATTAATAACGAAGATCAAAGAAGAGCTTAATGAAATTGAAATAAAAAATACGAAGAATCAATGAAACAAAAAGTTGGCTCCTTGAAAAGATAAACAATCCGATAGACCACTAGCTAGATTAATTAAGAAATGAAGACAGAAAATTCAAATTAGCTGAATCAGAAATGCAAATGGAAACATCACAACTGATACAATGGAAGTACAAAAGATCATCCAAGATTATTATGAATACCTCTATGCAAACAAACTAGACAATCTAGAATAAATGGATACATTTTTGGAAACATACAACTCCCCAACATTGAATCAGGAAGAAACAGAAATCCTGAACAGAACAATAAGGAGTAGCATGATTGAAACAGTAAGAAGTCTTCCTGCCCCCTCAAAAAGTCCAAGACCAATGGACTCACAGTCAAATTCTACCAGACTTTCAAAGAACTGGTACAAATTTTACTGAAACTATTCCTTAAGAATGACAAAGAGGAAATTCTCCTTAACTCATTCTATGAAGCTAGTATCACTCTGATACCAAAGGCCAGAAAAAGACACAACAAAAAAAGAAAATTACAGATCAATATTCCTGATGAACACAGATGTAAAAATCCTCAACAAAATATTAGGAAACCAAATTCAACAGCACACAGAAAAAATAATCTACCATGAAGTGGGTTTTATCCCAGGGATGCAAGGAAGGTCCAACACATGCAAGTAAATAAATGTGATCCACTACATAAACAGAATTAAAAATTAAAAATCATCTGGTCATTTCAGTAGATGCAGAAAAAGCACTTGATAAAAGCCAGCATCCTTTCATGATAAATATCCTCAGCAAAATAGGCATAGAGGGAACATTCCTCAAAATAGTAAAAACCATATATGACACATCCACAGTCAATGTCATCCTGAAAGGAGAAAAGCTGAACACATTCCCTTTCAGAACTGAAACAAGGTAAGGATACCCACTTCTGCAACTTCTAGTCAATACAGTATTGGAAGTTCTAGCCAGAGCAGTCAGGCAGGAGAAAGAAATAAAAGTATCCAAATAAAAAAAGAAATGAATTATCTCTGTATGCCAACAATATGATCTTATACATAAAGAATCCTAAAGGTTCCTCCAAAAGATTCCTGGACTTGATAAATGAATTCGATAAAGTTTCAGAATACAAAATCAACACACACAAATCAGTAGCACTGTTATATACAAATAGTGACCAAGCTGAGAATCAAATCAAGAATTCAATTCCATTTACAATAGCAGCCTAAAAGATAAAATACTTCGTAATATATTTAACCAAGGAGGTGAAAGATCTCTAAGAGGAGAACTACAAAACTTGGATGAGATAAAGTGTACAGGATACAGACAAATGGAGAAACATCCCATGCTCATGGATTAGAAGAATCAACATTGCTAAAATGACCATATTACCCAAATTAAGTTACAGATTCAACAAAATCCCTATCATAATACCAACACTAATTTTCACAGAATCAGAAAAACAATCCTAAAATTCATGTGGAGCCAAAAAAGAGCCAAAAATCGCCAAAGCAATCCCAAGCAAAAAGAACAAAGCTGGAGGCATCACATTACCTGACTTCAAATTATACTAAAGGCTGTAGTAACCAAAACAGCATGGTACTGGTTCAAAAGCAGATACATGGACCAATGAAACAGATCAGAGGACCCAGAAATAAACCCAAATATCTAACAATCAATGGATTTTTAACAAAGCACACAAAGACATACACTAGGGAAAGGATGCCCTATTCAACAAATGGTGCTGGGAAAATTGGATAACTACATGCAGAAAAATAAAACTTGATCCCTATCTTTCACCATATACAATTTTTTTTTGGGGGTTAGAGTCTCACTCTGTTGTCCAGGCTAGAGTTCAGTGGCATGCTCATGGCCACTGCAGCCTCTACCTATGAGGCTCAGGCAATCCTTCTGCTTTAGTATTCCAAGTAGCTGGAACTACAGGTGTGTGCCACCACACACAGTTAATTTTTTGATTTATTGTAGAGGTGAGGTCTCATCATATTGCCCAGGCTGTTCTAAAACCTGTGGGCTCAGGAGGTCCTCTCACCTCTGCCTCTCAAACTGCTGGGATTACAGTTGTGAGTCACCGTGTCTGGCTCTTATACAAAAATTAACTCAAGATGGATTAAAGACTTGAAAACTTAATCCCAGAAGAAAACTAGGAAAAACTCTTCTGAACATTGGCTTGGGCAAATAATTTATAGCTATAACCCCAAAAGCGAATGCAATAAAAATAAAACTAAATAAGTGGGACTTAACTAAAAAATGTCAGTACAGCAAAATAAATAATCAACAGAGTAAATAGGCAACCTATGGAATGGGAGATGATATTAGCAAACTATACATCTGACAAAAGACTAATATCCAGAATCTATAAAGAACTCAAATAAATCAGCAAAAAAAAAGTCCATGACTCAATTTTATTTCATTTTATTTTTTTGAGTTGGAGTCTCACTCTGTTGCTCAGGCTGGAGTGCAGTGGCACACTCATGGCCATCGCAGCCTTGACCTGCTGGGCTCAGGTGATCCTTCCACCTCAGCCTTCCAAGTAGCTGGAACTACAGGCACGCACCACCATGCCTGCCTAGTTTTTTTGACTTATTGTAGAGGTGAGGTCTCACCAAGTTGCCCAGGCTGGTCTTGAACTCGTGGGCTTAGGTAATCCTCTCACCTCAGTCTCCCAAAATGCTGGGATTATAGGTGTGAGCCACCACGCCTGTCAATTACCCCATTTTAAAAGGTGGGCAAATGACATGAACAGACATCTCTTAAAAGAAGATATACAAATGGTCCACATTTGTATATGAAAAAATGCTCAATATCACTAATCATCAGGGAAATGCAAATCAAAACCACAAAGAGATACACCTTGACACCAGTCAGAATGGTATTATTATTAATATTATTGTTATTATTAGAGGTGGAGTCTCACTCTGTTGCCCAGGCTGGAGTGCATGGCACGCTCACAGTCATCACAGCCTAGACCTGCTGGGCTCAGGCGATCCTTCTGCCTCAGCCTTCCAAGTAGCTGGAACTACAGGTGCATGCTACAATGCCCAGCTTATTTATTTATTTTATTGTAGAGATGAAGTCTTGCCAAATCGCCCAAGCTGGTCTTGAACCCCTGAGCTCAGCCTTCCAGTGCTGGGATTACAGGCTTGAGCTACCACACCCGGCTTGAAATGTTGCTTTTCACATTATAAAAAAACCACAAGACTGAATTATTAATATATAAATGCCCAAATGAAGATATAAAGATTGAATTATTAACATATAATTGTCCAAATGAAGATATACTGTCAAATGCATAAAAATGAACTGACAATTATTTAGTTAATATGCATCCATACACATTTCATTAATATAGGGTATTGCTAATACTCACTATGCAGTCCTTGCTGGAGTGCAGTAGCTATTCACAGGTGAGATCATAGCTCATTCCAGCTTTGTACTCTTGAGTGCAAGTGATTCATCTGCCTCAGACTCCAGAGTAGCTGGGGCTACCATCGTGAGCCACACTGTGCCCAGCTCTACTAGTATTTTATTTGTATGTGTAAACATATTTTCTTCTCAACTCCCTAAGCAAAGCCTTTTAGTTTTTATTTGGACTCGTGAATAATGTGATTCCAAGTATTGGAATTTGTCATATATTTTTCAGTCTAGCATAATCCTTTAAAATCAAATGAGAATTGCCATCAGGAAAAAAATACTTATAAGTAGTTTTATGAAAAAGTCATTGATATGACTGAATAGTCATCTGTAGTTACTATCTCTTAAATATTCAATTTCAAAAACATTTGTGAAAATTCCAGATGGTAAATGAATCAGGCTTCCAGAGTGAAGAAACAATTACTTGAAGGCAGAATCCTGGGACCTAAGTGCCAATAGCTGTGATGGAAAAGGCCTGGGATGTCACAAGTCAGAAGAAAAAATAACTATAGCTTTTCCTAGCTTTGTAACCCGGTGTTAGATTGATTTATCTACCTAAAAGATATCTTTAAAATTCAGTCCAGGAACACCTTCTTATCCCTTTCACTCATCATATAAAAGTTCCCTTTAAGAGAACTCATTCCAAAGGGCGTTTCTAAGATAGAGACAATCTTCCAATTCTTCCGACGTTTCTAGGATGTGTGCCTTTAAATGGTTTCAAATGACAGTCTCCAGTTCATGTCTATCAAGAATATTATTCTAGTAATTTATTCCCAAACATGTGGTATTACTTTCCCAGACTAGAAATCGACATCTTTAGGATACTCATAAACCAAGGAGTTGTTTTGAACAATTCTGTTTTAGAATAACAAAATGATAAAAAGATGATTAAGATGAGGCAGTGATAGCTCAATGGAAAAAAAATGCTTTAGACTAAAAAACTAGGCTTAACAGCAACTGTTGGTGAGTGTGCAGTTAAGCTGGAACTCTCATTTGTTGCAGGTGAGAATGCAAAATTACAGTCCTGTTGAAAATTTGGCAGTTTATTGTAAAGTTGAACATGTAAGTTCCATACAGCCTGGTAATTGTGCTCTTGGGTATTTACCCAAGAGAAATTGAAACTCACATTTATTCAAAAACATATTCACAATAGTTTATAGCTACTTATTTGGAGATGACCCCAAATGGAAACTCAAATGTCCATCAACTGGTGAATGGATTAACAAACAATGGTACATTCATATAATGAATTATTACTCAGCAATAAAAAGGAATAAATGACTAATAATTGCAACAATATAAATGAATCTCAAATGCATTATCATAAGTAAGAAAAGGAAGCCGGGCTTGGTGGCTCAGCCTGTAATCCCAGCACTTTGGGAGGCTGAGTGGATTGCCTGAGCCCATGGGTTCGAGACCCACCTGGGCATCTTGGCGAGACCTCATCTCTACAATAAATCAAAAATTAGTCGGGTGCACCTGTAGTTCCAGCTACTTGGAAGGCTGAGGCGGAAGGATCGCTGGAGCCCAGAAGGTCGAGGCTGCAGTGGCCAGGAGCGGCCACTGCACTCCAGTCTGGGTGACAGAGTGAGACTCCAACTCAAAAAAAAAAAAAAAAAAAAAGTAAGAAGAGGTAATCTCAAAAGGATATGTACTGATAATTTCATTTATATGACATTCTTTCAAAGGTAAAACTATAGGTACAGAAAACAGGTGGTTGGTAGTGCTGGAAGTTCAGGAAAGGAGTCAATTACAAGGGGGTCATGGAGGAATTTTCTGGATTGATGGAACTAGTCTATATATTGATTGTGGTAGTGTTAATACAACTGTGGGCATATGTCAAAAAAGTCACAAAAATGAACGCTACAAAGGGTGAATGTTACACCTCAATAAATATTACTTTAAAAATGAAACAAAACTGAGCATATCTCTTAGTTACTAACTGGCCATGGGCAAGCCACTTATGACTCATTTCTCCTTTTATAAACTGGGGATTATTATACTTTAAAATAATTTTGGGGTATGGTGGCTCAAGCCTGTAATCCCAGCACTTTGGGAGGCCTAGGCGAGAGGATTGCCTGAGTCCAGGGCTTTGAGACCAGCCTGGGCAACTTGGTGAGCCCTCGTCTGTACAATAAATAAAAAAATTAGCTGGGCATGGTGGCGCATGCCTGTAGTTCCAGCTACTTGGAAGGCAGAGGTGGAAGGATCGCCTGAGCCCAGCAGGTCAAGGCTGCAGTGGCCCTGAGAGTGCCACTGCACTCTAGCCTAGGTGACAGAGTGAGACTCCAACTCAGAAAAAAAAAGAGTTTTGGCTGGGTGCAGTTGCTCTTGCCTCTTGCCTATAATTCCAGCACTTTGGGAGACCAAGGTGAGAGGATTGCCTCAGTCCACGGGTTCAAGACCAGGTGGACAACTTGGTGAGACCTCATCTCTCCAATAAAAATAAAAAAATTAGCTGGACATGGTGGCACACGCCTGGAGTTCCAGGTACTTGGAAGGCTGAGGCGGAAGAATTGCCTGAGCCCAGCAGGTCAAGACTGCAGTGACTGTGAGCGTACCACTGCACTCCAGCCTGAGTGACAGAGTGAGATTGCAACCCCCCCCAAAAAAAAAGAAAAAAAAAAAGAAAAAAACTGCATGTACTTTAAAGCTCAACACAAAATTGTGTATTAGGCATTGGGCATAAAATGATAAATAAGACAGAGGCACGCTAAAGAAATTCATTGTCCAGTTGCAGAATGAGATAAAACATAATTTCAATAATATGGAAATTCAGTGACAGACAAATGAACAAAATACTGGTCAACAAGAAGGGGCATTCTAGGAATAAGAATTAACTCAAAGAAGTATCATCAGAAGTTGAATAAAAAGGGCTGAGTCACAGTGAGACGTAAACATGAGAAGACATTAATGAACACAGACAACTGGTATCCAACAATTTTAACCTGATAAGGATTTTTGAAAAAGCCTAAAATGTTAAAATTTATGATAAAATGCAAAAAGTACCTCACGATGATTTAGAAGTTGTTCTAAATCTAATGCCATTTGATTCTTCACCTGTAGCAATGCTGACTTTTCTTTATTTAAATTGCTGAAAAAAAGTTTTAAAAAGTCATCATTAGTGTAAATTTAGTTAATAAATAGTACATAGCAAAAGAGTAAACATATTTTTGATGGTTTGAATTGAAGGTAAATTAAGTCTATAGTCCATAAAGATGCCAGACCAGCTACTGTAATTTTTGACTTAATGAATAGCCTAGCTATTCTGTCAGAAGACTTTTTCTTTTTTCTTTCTTTTGTTTAAGAGACAGGGTCTTGGTATGTTGCCCAGGCTGGAGTACAGTGGCTATTCATAGTTGTGATAATGGCGAACTACAACGTCAAAACCCTTGGCTCAAGTGATCCTCCTGTCTCGGTCTCCCAAGTAGCTGGGACTACAGGCATGCATTACTGTGGCCAGCTCATTTTCTTTTTTTCCAAGTCAGGGTCTTACTCTGTCACCTAGGCTGAAGTGCAGTGGCACAATCATGGCTCACCACAGCCTTGATCTCCTGTGTTCAGGCAATCCTTCAGCCTCAGTCTCCCAAGTAGTTGGGACAACAAGTGTGTGACACCATGCTCGGCTAGTTTCTTGATTTTTTGTAAAAACGAGGTTTTGCTATTTGCCCAGGCTGGTCTTAAAGTTCTCAGCTCAAGCAATCCTCCCACCTTGGTCTCCAAAACTGTTGGGATTACATGCATGAGCCACTGCACCCAGTTCTCTCTTTTTTTTCTCTTTCTTGAGTTGGAGTCTCACTCTGTCGTCCAGGTTGGAGTGCAGTGGCACCCTCACGGTCACAGTAGCCTCGACCTATTGGGTTCAGCGATCCTTCTGCCTCAGCCTTCCAAGCAGCTGGAACTGCAGGCATGTGCCACGATGCCCGGTTAATTTTTCTTCTTCTTCTTCTTTTTTTTTTTTTGAGTTGGAGTCTCACTCTGTCGCCCAGACTGGAGTGCAGTGGCTGCTCCTGGCCACAGCAGCCTCGACCTGCTGGGCTCCGCCGATCCTTCCACCTCAGCCTTCCAAGTAGCTGGAACTACAGGCGTGCGCTACCACGCCCGGCTCATTTTTTGGATTTATTGTAGAGATGATGTCTCGCCAAGTTGCCCAGGCGGGTCTCGAACCCGCGGGCTCAGGCAATCCACTCACCTCAGCCTTCCAAAGGCGTGGGATTACAGGCTGAGTCACCGAGCCCGGCTTAGTTTTTCTTTATTTATGGTAGAGATGAGGTCTTGCCAAGTTGCCCAGGCTAGTCTTGAACCTGTAGGCTCAGGCAATCCCCCCGCCTTGCCCTCCCAAAGTGCTGGGATTAGAGGTGTGAGCCAGTGGTAAAGACATTTTAAAGTTAACATAAAAGGAAATGGAAAAACACCGAGCTTTAAAATATTTGGCAGACCTTTTTTTTTTTGAGTCAGAGTCTTACTCTGCTGCCCAGGCTTGAGTGTAGTGGCACAATTACGGCTGAACACAGCCTCACCTCCTGCGCTCAGGAGATCCTTCCTCCTCAACCTTCCCAGTAGCTGGGACTACAGGTATGCATACCACATCTCGCTATTTTATTTTTTTATTTTTTGCAGATACAAGATCTCGCTGTGTTGCCATGCTGGTTTCAAACTCCTGCCTCAGCCTCCCAAAGTGCTGGGATTACAGGTGTGAGCCATAGTGTCCACTCCCCCACCTTTTTTTATTTAATTAAAAGAATAGTAGTAGGTATTATGGAGGAACTGGTAATTCCACAGACTTAAAAGGGAAAGCCCATATTCTACTCTTTCCTAGTAATTGAGAACTTCCCCAGGAAGCATTACAGTTTGTCCTGAGAAAACAGACTAGATGTAATTCTGAATTTGGTTTCCTACTGTGCCACTGACTCAACTGTGTGGCTTAAAGCACAACACATACCACCCTCTTTTTCTTTTAATTATCATTTGACCCTCAGTTTTCATATCTGTAAAAGTGAATTATAGCATTCGTATATGTCAAAGGGATATATGAATTATCTAATGAATTATTATATAAAGCATTGAACAATAAAGCGCTATATAAATGCTATACAGTATTACTAATTTAGATGAAAAACAGGCACCAGAGGAAAACATTAATTAAATGGCAATAAAGGTAAGCAACTCATCAGAAAAACAAACTGACTTATGGAGTTAGGCGCCAGAGAGCCTCCTGAGCTGAGGAGCTGAAAAGAACAAAACAGAATAAAGGAAACTGAGCATGATATTCCACTGGAGTAGCAAAAGCATGGTTAGGACTACAGGTTTCTGTAACTCTACAATTCTAATTGATCTTTAGCTGGAATCACTTTGAAGATAAAATATTTTTCAAATTAAAGTAAATGTTGAGTAAATAACACTAGGAATTTTCAAGAAATATGTATGTGCTTATATTATATAGATGAACACTTACACATGCAGTATATAAACACATACATTCAGTGCACATATACATATTCTCTCCTGTCTTTCTCTCGGTCTCTGTCTCTCTCTGACTGTCTTAAATACCAACAGGCCCATTAAAGAAAATGTAATGTAATGAGAATGGAATGTTACGGTAATTAAAGGATTTTATCTGGATAATTCTTTATAAATGTTGTATATGTAGTATTTAACTTTTCAAGAATAAAGGAAATATTCTATAATTAAATATTAATACCAAAAGCAACCATATAACATGGAATAGAAGGTGGGTGGACAAATCGGTTTACAGAGCAACTGTGTTGTATCTGTAAAATGCCAGTTAATCACAAACAATATACACTCCCCAGAAAATATTTCTGATATTAGAATGTTTGGCATATATTTTCAGTCTTAGTCTTCTTTATAAAATATTCGAACCACAAAAGAGACAGCCTTCAACATGTGGGTCTCTAAAATTGAAGATGACAATTGTTATATTCACTGTTCTTCTAATATGTAATTAATTACTCAGCAGAAGTTTAAGTCTTAGTAAGACATATTTCATAATAGTGGAAACTTACCTTTAAAAATACAAAGCTTCTATGTGTGACTCATAAAACTACAAAACAAATCTCCCTATAAGCTCATCTATCTTGAATGGTATATTACACCCATAATTGTTCAATTCACTGTTAATTATTACTTAGAAATTCACATTTATGACTCTGTTTCACCTGTAATATGAAAACATATTCCTGATATACTGTTCTTTAACTTCCTGGATCAATATACTCTGGCTTAGTCTTGCAACAGAAGTTGACAATGTAGTCTTTTCTTCTTTAACTACTAGTTAAGAATAAACTGAGAACTGACAACAGGAAAAGGAACTTATGCTAATTATTCTCTTTCCAGGCTTCCTTTAGTTCTGAAGTAGAGCTCAAACTATATTACCCAGACTGCCTCTTGTGGCTTGGTTACAGGACTACTTTTAGAATGGATTAGTATTATTACTCTAATGACAGGGGAATTTAAAGCAGTTAATAGCGACATCTCAAATGTTAGCTTTTAACATGTTTATAACAATTACATTTAGTGCATATTTATTTTAACCTTTATAGAAACTGAAGATATCATATAAATAGCTACATTTATAAGAAGTATCGTATAGTGTTATTATTTAATTTTCTAAGAAAAGTATAATATTCTTCAGTTCTTTAAAGATTTTCATTAGATAAACCAGAAACATGGTTTAAGATAATCAAGTGATGTAAATTTTTGTACATCACACCTAGCAAAGAGGTATATAAATTTTTCTTTTCATTTTCCTAAGGAACATAATAGCATAATAACCTTTTTGGATGGGTCATCTAATAATTTAATTTCAAATTAACAAAGGACAAGAGAAGGGAAGTAATATTCACTAAGTGTCTTCTATGTGTTAGAAGCTTTATACATGTTCTTACATTAAATTTTACAACTACCCCTTGAGGTTCACATTTATATTTACATGTTAACGACACACTTACCATGAAAAGAGAACCAGCTTGATGTGTATTCATTATAGAATTATATCCATTATAGAATTTGAAATGCATTCACTCAAGGAATGGGGGAAGGAATGTGGGTATGCAGAACCATGGGGGTGCAGACCTGGGATCTACCTACTACATCTGACTCTGCTAAGCAGACTTTTATGGCATTGTTACATTATATCATTATAATTATTATATAATTATGTCATGGACCCAAGGAACATTCATAGCAGCATCTCCAATGACACTACTGCAAGTACCTTAATTTTTCACATTAGAAGTCTTCAATTAACTTCTTGTGAAATATCAGTTCAGAATATACTAAAATATCATACAATAACTTTTTTTTTTTTTTGAGTTGGAGTCTCACTCTGTCGCCCAGACTGGAGTGCAGTGGCTGCTCCCGGCCACCGCAGCCTCGACTTGCTAGGCTCCGGCGATCCTTCTGCCTCAGCCTTCCAAGTTGCCGGAATTACAGGCATGCGCTACCACGCCCGGCTGATTTTTTGATTTATTGTAGAGATGAGGTCTCACTGCCCAGGTGGCTCTCGAACCCGTGGGCTCAGGCAATCCACTCACCTCAGCCTCCCAAACGCACGGGATTACAGGCTGAGCCGAGCCCGGCTCATACAATAAACTTATAAGACACAAAACAGTGTTAAAGAACTCATGTCTAGTACAAAATTCTTTTGATAGTGAATTCCATAATTGGCCTGGTTTTTATAACAGTGGCTGTTATTAAGGGAGTCTCAATTTTCGTCCCAATTCAAAATATTTTGAGAAATATTATTTCTCATTTTTTTTTTGAGTCAGAGTTTTACTCTGTCACCCAGGCTGGAGGGCAGTGGTATGTTCATGTCACTGCAGTCTCAACGTGCTGGGCTTAGGCGATCCTTCTGCCTCCAGCCTTCCAAGTAGCGGGACTACAGGCTCATGCCACCACGCCCAGCTAATTTTTAAATTTTTATTGTAGAGATGAGGTCTCGCTAAGTTGCCCAGGCTGGTCTCGAACCCGTGGGCTCAGGCAATCCTCTCACCTCAGCCTCCCAAAGTGCTGGGATTATAGGCATGAACCACCATGCCTGGCTGTCATTTCTCATATTTATTATTATTATTATTATTATTTTTTTTTTTGAGTTGGAGTCTCACTGTCGCCCAGACTGGAGTGCAGTGGCCGCTCCCGGCCACTGCAGCCTTGACCTGCTGGGCTCCGGCGATCCTTCTGCCTCAGCCTTCCAAGTAACTGGAACTACAGGCGTGCACTACCATGCCCGGTTGCTTTTTTTGATTTACTGTAGAGATGAGGTCTCGCCTGCCCAAGTGGGTTTCGAATCCATGGGCTCAGGCAATCCACTCACTTCAGCCTCCCAAAGGCACGGGATTACAGGCTGAGCCACCGAGCCTGGCAATATTATTTTCAACATAACATTTGTTAAATGTATGATAAATTTGTTGAAAATTATTGAACATAATGTTTAGGCATTATGCTATATATATTATGAAGATTATGTCACTTTATCCTCAATCCTATCATTCAGGAGTCCCAGAGTCAATTCACATGTGAGGAAACTGGCTGAGTTTCCTAACATCACAGTCATTAGTCACTGTGACAATTAAAACTAAAATTGATTTAATTTAAATAAAATTAAAAATTTAGTTCCTCAGTAACACTAGCCACTTTACTTTCTTTTAAAAATTTCTTTTCTTTTAAAAAATTATTTTAAAGATGGGGGGTAAAATTCAGGATTAGGTATGCAAGTGGTCATTGTATAGGTAAAGTTTGGTTCTCCCTTTGGACCCTACTTTACCTGGTTTGAGATCAAGTATGCACTAGCCACATTTCAATGCTCTGCAGTCACATGTGGCTACCTAGTTGTTACCATATTGGACAACACAAATGTAGAATATTTTTTATCATTACAGAACGTTCTATTGTACAACAGAGGTTTAGAGAATTTAAATATGCTTGCCCCAAATAGAAACTAAGTACTGAGCTGGATTTGAAAACCCCCTTTTAAAAATCTGCTTTTTGCCGGGCTCGGTGGCTCAGCCTGTAATCCCGCACCTTGGAAGGCTGAGGTGAGTAGACTGCCTGAGCCTGTGAGTTCAAGACTCACCTGGGCAACTTGGCGAGACCTCATCTCTACAATAAAAAAAAAAAATTAGCTGGGCGTGGTAGCGCGCGCCTGTAGTTCCAGCTACTCGGAAGGCTGAGGCGGAAGGATCGCCGGAGCCCAGCAGGTCGAGGCTGCGGTGGCCGGGAACAGCCACTGCACTCCAGTCTGGGCAACAGAGTGAGACTCCAACTCAAAAAATAAAATAAAATAAAATAAAGTAAAATAAAAATCTGCTTTTAAAAAAACAACTTTATTATAGAATATTTCAAAAAAGAAAATATAACAGTCATGTATCTGTTAGCTTCAATAATTATCAACACATAAAAGTGCTACTTTTAATCACTATTATACACTATTTTTTTGCTTCTCTTTCATAATTACATTAGTGAATGACAAATTATCCCTTATTCAGAATAGAACATAGGGAGGCAGTATAACATAACGGTTAAGAGAACAGAATTAGAAAGCGGACAAATACAGATGCAAATTTTGGTTCTCCCATAAAGCTGTATGTTCTCAGAGGATAAGTTTAATTTCTCTAGGGAGGAATTTGTTCATCTTTATAATTTTCTCCTATAGCTTGTTATTTCTTTTCTCTATATTAAACATTTTCACCTGCCTGCATTATTTTTCATTTATGTTTTTTATTTTTGAGTTGGGATCTCAGTCTGTTGCGTAGAATAGAGTGCAGTTGGGATGATCATAGCTCACCGCAGCCTCGACCTTCTGGGTTCAGACTCTGAAGTAGCTGTGATTATAGGCGCACGCCACCCTGCCAGGCTAATTTTTAAATTTTTTGTAGAGATGATGTCTCACTATGAACTCCTGGGCTCAAGCAATGTTCCTGCCTCAGTCTTCTAAACTGCTGGGATTACAGGTGTGAGCCACTGTGTCCGGCTTTTTCTCATTTCTACTCCACTAAAATATTTGGCCAAGAACCTATTCCTGGTTTAATTCTTTTGATGATTTGTTTAAATAATTTAAAATCACACCCACACATGTGTATATTTTAAACACTGAAGTAAATAACAATTTATTTCTAGATTAATTTTAATGTTAAAAATTATATTTCTATATAAAACCAACAATTGTTCTAGAAATAGCACTTGTCAACAATATAAATTATGTCTTACATCATTACATGCTGATGGCACGTGTCTTGTAGTCCCAGCTACTCAGAAGGCTGAGGCGGAATGATCGCCTAAGCCCAGGAGGTTGAGGCCATGGTGAGCTATGCTTATGCCACTGCATTCCAGCCTCAGAGGCAGAATGAGATCTCAACCTCTGTCACTGTTGATCTATGAGTTAAAACTTCTTCCTTTACACGTATCATTCTTTTTTTTGCAGTTTAAAAAACCAAGATGATCAAATAGAAGAACAGGTAAAGAATTTGAATGACTACCAAATGGAGGAAATATTGTAAATAACGACTCAAACAAAAACAATTTCAAACTAAGGAAGTGAAAGGAATTTGTTTATTTACATTGAGGTCATGCATGGGTTACCTGATGTAGGGTAAGGGGGACAAAAAGCTTAAAAATTGTTTGGCTAAGTCAACATGAGTCTAAGTAAATGTGTACATTTTTCTGTTTAAAAAATCATTTTAGCTCCACAAACGGCATCTAGCATCCTCCTCTCCCTGCATGTCCCACATGAAAAATTTGAGGGGAACAAGGACAGGATGGCTGTTGTGGCCCCTGGGGTAGATGGAGTGTTCTGTTAACAAGTGTAACACTATTATTTCCATGCTAAGACTTCTGATCACAGGTGGAATGTGAACACCTGATGTGAGGCGGTCTTAGTTTTCCCAAGAAAAGTTTAATACTCAATTACATTTTAGACCACTTTTGTTATTTATATTTTGTTTCACAGTTAACAACTCAAATTCATCTACAGTAGCATTGTTTAAAATGTCTTTATTATTCAAATACAAGATTCATAGATGGTTTACCTGACATCTTTCTCAAGTTGTGCGATACTCTCCGTCAGTGAATCAATCTTAGAATCTCTCTGACGCACTGATTCAATGAGATATCTGTAAGGCTGCTGGGCCTGGTTTAATAGTGAATTGGCCCTGTCGAGCTAAAGAAACACAGGTTTCGTTAAAATCCAGAACATCTGACAACAAACTAAAATCATTCAAAATGTTCTAGCACAAATGTAGTACACACATTTCTTTTATGTGAATTATTCTGAAAAACTTTTCCTGTCATTTTGAAGGTTTAAAAAATGATTAATCAGTATATAGCTATTCTTTTTTATTTTTTTGAGTTGGAGTCTCACTCTGTCACCCAGACTGGAGTGCAATGGCTGCTCCCGGCCACCGCAGCCTCGACCTGCTGGGCTCCGGCGATCCTTCCGCCTCAGCCTTCTGAGTAGCTGGAACTACAGGCGTGCGCTACCACACCTGGCTTATTTTGATTTATTGTGGAGATGAGGTCTCACCAAGTTGCCCAGGCGGGTCTTGAACCCGCGGGCTCAGGCAATCCACTCACCTCAGCCTGCCAAAGGCGCGGAATTACAAGCTGAGCCATCAAGCCCGGCTATAAACAAGAGAGATTTTTTTTTTTAGAAAGCAGGATTTATTGAGAGGACAGAAAAGTTCCCACAGTGGGAGGGGACCCGAAGGGGTTGCCCAAGAGAAAAATTTTAAATATTAAGTTATCAATTTTGAAAATGAGTAAACCTAAATTTTCTTTATGTTTGTTGGTCTGAGAAACTACATAACATAAAAATATATCTATTTAAAAATGAAAATACACTAGCTAAAAATTAAATTTTTAAATTCGAGCCTTATTTCTTTCTTTCTTTTTTTTTTTAGTTGGAGTCTCACTCGGTCGCCCAGACTGGAGTGCAGTGGCCGTTCCCGGCCACCGCAGCCTCGCCTACTAGGCTCCGGTGATCCTTCCACCTCAGTGTTTCGTGTAGCCGGAATCACAGGCATGCGCTACCATGCCCGGCTGATTTTTTGATTTATTGTAGAGATGAGGTCTCGCTGCCCAGGCGGGTCTTGAACCCACAGGCTCAGGCAATTCACTCACCTCAGTCTCCCAAAGGCGCGGGATTACAGGCTGAGCCACTGAGCCCGGCTGAGCCTTATTTCTAATCAAAATAATCACCTGAAAATTCAGTAATTATTTCATTTCTTTTTATTTCCTTCTGTTTTATTTTTATTTATTTTTGAGTCAGAGTCTTGCTCTATCACCCAGGCTGGAGGAATGCAGTGGCATGCTCTTGGCCACTGCAGCCTCAAATTGCTGGGCTCAGGTGATCCTTCTGTCTCAGCCTTTCAAGTAGCTGGGACTACAGGTGTGTACCACCACACTCAGCTAATTTTTTGATTTATTTTAGAGACAAGTTCTCACCATGTTGCCCAGGCTGGTCTCGAATCCATGGGTTCAGGCAAACCTCTCGCCTCCACCTCCCAAAGTACTGGGATTACAGGCATGAACCACCATGCCCGGCAGTGACTTTGTTTTAAAAATACATAATTTGCTGGGCTCGGTGGCTCAGCCTGTAATCCCGCGCCTTTGGGAGGCTGAGGTGAGTGGATTGCCTGAACCCATGGATTCGAGACCCGCCTGGGCAGTGAGACCTCATCTCTACAATAAATCAAAAAATCAGCCAGGCGTGGTAGTGCATGCCTGTAATTCTGGCTACTTGGAAGGCTGAGGCAGAAGGATCGCCGGAGCCCAGGAGGCGAGGCTGCGGTGGCCGGGAGCAGCCACTTCACTCCAGTCTGGGCGACAGAGTGAGAATCCAACTCAAAAAAAAACCCCCCAAAACAAAAAAAACCCATAATTTATATACTTGAATCCCTATGTATAATAAAAAAATTCATTTAAAATATAAATAATATAAAATTTACCATTTTAACCATTTAAAAGTATACAATTCAGTGATATTAAGCACATTTACAATGTTGAGTAGTTACCACTACTGTCTATTTCCAGAACATTTTTCATCAGTCCAAACAGAAATTCTGTACTCATTAAAACAAAACTCTCTGTTTCCTGGAAATCTCCATCCTTCTTTCTGCCTCTGTGTAGCTGCCTATTCTAAGATACCTCATATAAATGTTTGCTGATTTCACTTAGTTTTCAAAGTTCATGTTATATCACGTATCAGAATTTCATTCCTTTTTATGATCAAATAATATTCCATTTTATGTTTATAGCACAATTTGTTTATCCATTCATCTGCCTATGGACACCCGGGTTATTTCCATTTTTTGAGTTTTTCCATTTGTGAATAATCTTGCTATGAACATTGGTGCACAAACACAATATATGTTTAATTCCCTCTTTTCAATTCTTTTCAATTCATTAAGCTCAATATTCTATTGAGTGACTAATATGACCCAATAACTCTAGTGAGGAGTGGAGTAGAGTTATTGGGTCATATTAGTCACTCAATATTGAAATTTTTGAGGAACTGGCTTTCCACAGCAACGAAACCATTTTACATTCCTACCAGCAACACATGTGGTTCCACATTACTCCACATTACTTCACTTGCATATTGGCTATTTGTACATCTTCTTTAGAGAAATATCTATTCAAATCTTTTGCTCATATTTTAATTGTTTTATTGTTGCTGTCGAGTTGGAGGAGTTCTTTATATATTCTGAATAATAAGCCCTTATTAGATATATAATTTGCAAATATTTTCTTCCATTTTGTGGGCTGTCTTTTCACTATCTTGATAATGTCCTTTGATATACAAGTTCTTAAATTTATGAAGTCTAATTTATTTCTTTTGTTTCTTTAAAAAAATTGCTAGCCGGGCTCGGTGGCTCAGCCTGTAATCCCGTACCTTGGGAGGCTGAAGTGAGTGGATTGCCTGAGACCGTGGGTTCAAGACCCGCTTGGGCAACTTGGTGAGACCTCATCTCTACAATAAATCAAAAAATTAGCTGGGTGTGGTAGCGCGCACCTGTAGTTCCAGCTACTTGGAAGACTGAGATGGAAGGATCGCCGGAGCCCAGCAGGTCGAGGCTGCAATGGTCGGGAGCGGCCACTACATTCCTGTCTGGGCGATGGAGTGAGATTCCAACTCAAAAAAAAAAAAAAATTGCTAAATCCACAGTTATAAAGTTTTTTTCCTATGAGTTTTATACCTTTAGCTTTTAAATTGAGGTCTTTGACTCATTTTTTGAGTTAGTTTTTGAATATGACATAAGGTCAGGGTTCAGTTTCATTCTTTTGTATGCAGGTACTCAGTTTTAGCAGCCCTATTTGTTGAAAAGACTGTCCTGTTCTTTCCCCATTAAGTGATCACGGCATTCTTGTTGAAAACCATTGACCATGTAAGCGAGCATTTATTTCTGGGCTCTCTATTCTATTTCATCCTTATGTCAGCAGCAAAGTGTTTTGATTACTATAGCTTTGTAGTAAGTTTTAAAATCTGAAATTAGAGTCTCTCCCACTTTGATTTTCCTTTTCAAGATTGTTTTGGCCATTTGAAGTCTCTTGAAATTCCTTATGAATTTTAGGATGAGTTTTTCAATTTCTGTAAAAAATGTTGTTGGGACTTTGATAGGAATTACACTAATCTATAAATTGTTTTGGGTAGTGTTACCAGCCTAACAATGGTAAATCTTCCAGTCCAGGAACATGGAAATTCCTTTGTCTGTTTGATTACTTTTTTCATTTTTTAATTCTTTTTTATGCTATTATAGATATAATTGTTTTCTTAATTTACTTTTCAGATTGTTCACTGCTAGTGTACTATGGATGATTTTTTATTATTTTTTTTCACATAACTTTATACCCAAATCGCTTTTCTAAGTTGTTGAAGTGCTGAATTTATATTATTAGTAACTACAAAACTGTCCTCTAACAAGCCAATATACCATCATTTATTAAACTACTTATAGTAATAAACATTAAAGATGTTATCAATTTCTGACTAAATTTGCTGTATAAATAATATTACAACAAAACTTTTCTGTATTGTAGATTTTTTTTCTTTTTTTTTTTGAGTTGGAGTCTCACTCTGTCACCCAGACTGGAGTGCAGTGGCCGCTCCCGGCCACTGCAGCCTCAACCTGCTGGGCTCCGGCGATCCTTCTGCCTCAGCCTTCCAAGTAGCTGGAAC
>NW_007246149.1:702723-734597 GCF_000164805.1 Carlito syrichta | reverse complement strand
TCCACTCACCTCAGCCTCCCAAAGGTGCGGGATTACAGGCTGAGCCACCGAGCCCTGCTAGATTTTTTTTCTTAAGTTAATGTTTTTTGAAGGGGATGGGGGAGGGGGCTTAGGGTTCAGAAACTACCTATGGGGCACAATATTCACTATCTGGGAAATGGACCACCTGAGCCCCATCCCCACCACTATACAATATGTCCATGTAACAAATATACGTGTACCCGCTGAATCTAAAAAAATAAAATGGGAGAAATCAATCTACCCAGAATTATATAGCTATAGTAATCAAGACCGTGTTGTATTGACAGAAGACACACAGATCAATTGAAAAGAAAAGAAAAACACAGAAATAGACTCTCACAGATATGCCCAACTAAATTTTCACAAAGATGCAAGAACAATTCAATGGAGGAAAGATAAGTCTTTCAACAATTAGTGCTGGAGTAAGTGGATATTCTCAGGCAAGAAAATAAAACAGCTTCTGTCTAAGTCTCAAACCTCATACAAAAATTACTCAAAATAGACCATAGACCTAAATGGAAAATATAAAACTGTAAAATTTTAGGGGAAAAAAACCAGAAAATATTTAGGATTTAGGGCTAAGCAAAAGGATCTTAGATTTGATGCCAAATCATACCCAATAAGAAAAAACTAATGAATTAGACTTCATCAAAATTAAAAATGTTTGCTGTATTAAAAACACTGTTAACAGGATAAAAAGACAAGCTATAAACGAAGAAAATATCTTCAAACCATGTATCTGACAAAGGACCAGTATCCAGAATACATAAAGATCTCTCAAAATTCAATGGAAAAACAAACAACCCAACCCAATTATAAAATGGTCAGAAGACATGTACAGATATTTCACCAAAGAGGATATACAATTTATCATTGCCAAATAAGCACAAGAAAAGATGCTCAGCATCACTAGTCATCAAGGACATGCAAATTAAAACCACAATAAGATACTTATCGGAATGGCTGAAATAAGTTGTGACAATACCAAAGGCTGGCAAGGATGTGGATCACTCAGACAATGCTAGCAGGAATATAAAATGGTGCAATCTCTCTGTAATACAGTTAGGTGGTATCTTATAAAACTGAGCACACAACTACTATGTAATCCATTAATTGTACTCTTAGGCATTTATCCCAGAGAAATAAAAACTTATGTTCATACACATTGTATACGCAAATGTTTACAGCAGCTTTATTCCTATAATCCAGACACAATCCAGTTGTTATCTGACAGACAAATGGTTAAACAAACTGTAGTATATCTGTACCATGAAATACTACTCAGCAATGATGATAAACAAACTACTGATACATGCAACAACCTGGATGAATCTCCAAAAAAAAAAAAAAAACCACGCTTAGTGAAAAGAGCCAATCCTAAAAGGATACCTAGAGTATGATTCCATTTATTACATCTTGAGATGCCAACCTTACAGAAATGAGGAAAAGATTAGTAGTCGCCAGGAGGTTAAGAAAGGGATGGGAATGGGAAGGAAGTGGGTGTAACTTTGACAGGGCAACAAGAGAGAGCCTTGTGATGATGGAAATGTTCCATATCTTGACTGTGTCAACATCAATATCTGGTTGTGAGATTGTACTATGGTTTTGCAAAATGTTACCAATGGTAGGAACTGCTAGAGGAGTATATGGAATCTAGTTATTTCTTATACCTGCACATGAATCTATAATTATCTTAAAATAAAATTAAAAAAAAAAAAGAAAAGAAAGGGTTTTTTTTGTTAATTTTTCTTCATAACAGAAGATGCATTAGGTTAAGGAACATGATTACTTAATGCTCTTGACATATAAGACTAAAGCGTTTTCCTAGGAGATTTTTATATACGTTCAACATTAATTTTTTTTGTTATTTGCTTTTGTTCTTTTTTCCCACCTAAGCCAATGTAAAATGTATGTCACTACATGACTAAAAGCAGCTTTGTTTAGTGTAGGCAGGCTTCGACTTTGGTACATAATAAGTTTCTAGAGAAAGTTATTCTACAGTTGGATAATCACAACAAAACTGGTGGGTATCTATTGTAAGGCCAGGGGTATTTTTAAGGTAGAGGGTCTTTTATTACATAGAATAAAATAATAAAATTCTTAACTACTCTATGACCTTTAGATGCTCCTTAACAATACATTTCTAGCCTTTTATATATGTTTACTTTCCCACCTCTTTCTTTCATAATCGCTAACAAGTTCAATTGAGGCTAAAGATTTGTTGTTTCCCTGGGACAAAAAATGAATTACTTTCATGAGATCTACGTACTTTTAAAATATTATGACCTAAGCATATAATTTATTTTAGTTTTCCAATTCATCGGTTTTCTACTCATTTTAATAAGACAAGTGGTGATCAGCATTCAGGAGCTGAAGGAGAAGAGGACAGTGGGATGGGTACCTTGGAAGGTGCACTGGGAGGTGGAGAGAACCCAGGGCAGAGATGAACCTGATAGAATGTCAACCACGAGGTCAGGTGGATAAGGAGGACAGTGAAGCCAAGAGGGGCTGGTCAGTTGCTAGAGTGTGTCCGCTTGAAGTTAGAGCCTTGTTTTGTAAAAATATTTAAACTCTCCATCTCAATTATATAGAAAATGTTCTTATATTAATTGTAGCTCAGGAAAGAAATTCTCCACGAAAAGGAAATGAATAGTGAAAGAAACGATTACTATTTTTTTTGGGGGGGGCACATTTCATTATAGTGAAAGTCGAGCCATAAAGAAAAAAAACGCCATGAATAGTTTCTAGAGTTGGGGTTTTTGCATGCTTTTTCTTTGGTAATCATTCTTTAAAATCTATTACAATGTCACTACAATACTTTTATTCTCCTAAGTTACTTTATGAACATTCAAATATGCAGCTGTACAAAAATAAAACTGAGTTCCATGAACCTGTATAACCAGTTTCTCCAGTCAATTAAATCAAACAATTGCCTTGGCTTTGTTTTCACAGAACTGACCCTAACTGAATAAACTGAACTGACAAGTTGCTTTGTGTTTCAAAGTGCAGAACAGTCTGTGTGTGTGTGGGGTGGAGAGGGGGGCAAGGGTGGCAGGGAAGGACTAACTACAAATTACAAATTGTAGTGAACTTCTGTCTTGAGTGAGCTGTTTAAAACTTGCCAAATTTAATTTCAACTGCACAAAAAACATGTCAGCAGTCTTAATTATCCTAGTTCAATTTTTTCATGATAGTTATCACATGTATTAGGTTTTAATATTATAAACAAAGTTAAGGGTTAGGAGCCTTACTTTCAAGAAGTATTTTTAATATACAACCTATAACCTTGTCACTCTCTGGATAATACAAACTATGATACAGCTGTCAGTTTTTTTTTTAAAAGTGTTTTAAGAAATGTAGATTTATTAAAGAAAAGGTATGATGTGAAGGGTACAATGGGCAGGACAACAGCAAGAGTGTCTGTTGTCTGCTGCCAAGCTGTCAGTTTTAATAATTTATTTCTTTATAAATTTGTTTGTAGACTTCTAAGTTCCCAAAGTCTATTTCATTCCTCAGGAAAATAATACATGTCTCTCAATAAAAAGTGATGCTGATCTCTATTTTTGAAATAAATATAATTTAACAGAATTTAATTCCTCCAATAAGGTTTTAAAGTCTTTCTGCAACTATAATGATTAGTATTCAAAAAGTTTCACAATCACTCACTTTGCCTATTGTGAGTAATCTTTTCCTTATAGGAAAGTCTTAGTAATTAGTGACTCAGGAATCATATATGTAATAAATGACTCAGAATTAAACCTATAACACAACATTTTACAGAATTGTTACTTCTTCTTTGTTTCAATAACCTGTACATTTGATTCAGAGCAAAGCAATACCTTGATTATATCTTGACTTAAATATTAATTCAACTTCTACTTGGATGATAATCTAAAATTATATATTTTTATCTTAAAATTTTAAAGAGTTAATATAAAGGTGACTACATGCTGTGTGTTTTACCTAAAAGTAGAATTTTTTTCTTGGGGAGTTTATAGAATCTACAAATGAAGCTCTTTATTGCTAGGGATAAAATTCTGTTAATTTTTGTTTTTTTTTGAGTTGGAGTCTCACTCTGTCGCCCAGAGACTGGAGTGCAGTGGCGGCTCCCGGTCACCGCAGCCTCGACCTGCTGGGCTCCGGCGATCCTTCCGCCTCAGCCTTCCAAGTAGCTGGAACTACAGGTATGCGCTACCACGCCTGGCTAATTTTTTTGATTTATTGTAGAGATAAGGTCTCACCAAGTTGCCCAGGCGGGTCTCGAACCCGCGGGCTCAGGCAATCCACTCACCTCAGCCTCCCTAGGTGTGGGATTATAGGCTGACCCACCGAGCCCGGCTTAATTCTGTTAATTTAATTAACTTAACAATGAGTGGCTTCTGTGTATAAGATATAAAAATGAAAGTTCTAGTAGTGGTGGTAACTTATGCTGAACCACTTACATACCCTTGCTTAATCTCTTTGATCATGCTATTAAGGTAAAATGCCTACTTGAGGTCCAATATGGGGCAACACTTCGGCACTACTTTTCTGCGTTCTCAATCACTGGGGAAAATGTTAAGAATTAGTGATTTCTGAGTTCCACTGAATCAAAACTTCTTACAGTTGGACCTCTGATTTTGATAATTGGCTAAATCTGAAGAGCACAGCTGCAGTGATCTTGAACTTGCCGCAGGCCACTCCATTCCAACTATTTAGTAGGAAATCACCTTACATCTCGAATTTACAATCCTACCTATTAAAAGCATTTCCTTCTCCCATGTTCCCATATGATGAATGAGATCATCTTTAACAGGAGTAATAGTTAACTGATATAATTAAACCAATTAGGATACTGGTGAAACTCTGTTGTGCCAGGTAAGATCTCTTTGTTGCTAGATCACAGACAAGTCCAAGGGGGTCTCAGAAGAGTGACCAGGACAGACAGGATTGTGGTGGAATTGACAGTGGGGGCTTAGTGCAGCAACTGTTTACCAATATTTTTGCAAGTATGTTATTTTAATAACTACAAGCAAGTGCACGTTGGGTGATTATCAGCCCTGCTTCTGGTGTTGAGATTGTCATAAGAGTGGGATGTTAAAATATTTTAGAGTAACCAGCATGGAAGTGATGGCTGAAGTCACTGAAGGAAATAGGGTTGCAGAGCTTCATTTTTTCAAAGTGTGGCCCTGAATCACTTTTAACAGAGCTTGTTAAAAAACGCATATTTCTGAACTAGGCACAGTGGTTCATGCCTGTAATTCTAGCACTTTGGGGCTGAGGCGGGGGTTGCTTGAAGCTAAGAGTTCAAAGTCAGCTTGGGCAACATAGTGAGACCCCGGTTTCTACACAAAAGTTAAAAAATTAGTTGGGTGTGGTGGTGCATGCCTATAGTCTTAGCTACTCGGGAGGCTGAGGTGGGAAGACTGTTTGAACCTAGAAGTTTGAAGTTACCGTGTGCTATGATTGCACCACTGTACTCCAGCCTGGGTGACAGTGAGGTTTTTATCTTTTAAAACAAATTTTAAAATCTCTAAGATTCAGATTTCTAGATTATGCCCTCAGACATTGTGATTAAGCAGATCTCCAATGAAGTCCAGAAATATGTACTAAGAAAATATTTTAGAGTGAGAGATACGTTTAGGGGTTGGAAGACGAAGGCATCAGCTAAGTAGACTAAAGAGCCATCTGAGTCACAGGACAAAAGCCAGAGAGAGTAATGTTGTAATGCCAAAAGAGGGCATTCTAGAATATATCTGTAGTATCCAGAAGAGCATTTCTAGAATGTAGTATCCAGAAGAGCATTTCTAGAATATCTATAATGTCATGCCATAGAGAGATCACATTGAATGGGCTCTGAGAAGAGAAAGAACACTGACCCTTAAGAAGTCATTAAGCGTCTGGTGTGGTGGTTCATGCCTGTAATCCCAGCACTTTGGGAGGTGGAGGCGAGAGGATTGCCTGAGCCCAGGGGTTCGAGATCAGCCTGAGCAACTTGGCAAGACCTCGTTTATACAATAAGTCAAAAAATTAGCCAGGCGCGGTAGCCGCGTGCCTATGCTTCCAACTACTTGAAAGGCTGAGGCAGAAGGATTGCCTGAGCCCAGCAGGTCGAGGCTGTGGTGGCTGTGATTTTGCCACTGCACTCCAGACTGAGCGACAGTGAGACTCTGACTCACACACATACAAACAAGTCATTCATGACTATTGAGGAAGAGTGTAGCCGATGGAGTAGGAGAGCAGAAGAGGAGCAAAGACAGAATGTCAGCTTTTGAAAGTTGCCCATGCTGATATACCCACTTCCGTGTGTGTGTGTGTGTGTGTGTGTGTGTGTACAAGGGATGCCTCAAGACCCCAGAATTTATTTATAGAAATGTGTATTTATTCATGCATGTTTAAACTTCAGTCACCTTCAAAGTACTCTCTGATGCAATACGCCTATCAAATGTTTTTTCCACTGCTCAAAACAGTTTTTGAACTCATCAATTTTGATGGCTTTTAGTGCTTCTGCTGTTTTTTGTTTCACCTCTTCCTCCATATTGGCAAAACGTTTCCCTTTCAGATTTTTCATCCAGAGAAATGGAAAAAAAAAGTCATTCGGGGCAAGACCAGGTGAATAGGGAGGGTGGGGCATGGGGCTCATGATGTTTTTGGTAGAAAACTGCAGAACATTCAGCATGATTTGGGCAGGTAAATAATAAATAAATAAATCACCCATCATGAAATGGGCAAATGTTGAAAGAAACACCAAAAGAAAAAAATTCACTCAAGCCAAAAGCAGCCTCTTATTACAATGCTAGTTGGTACAATGATGTCAAAGCGTTCTTAGAACACTTCACCTGATGGGGGAAGTCTATACTAGAAGGGGCCCACCCTAAAAAAAATTCAACTTTTTTTGGATCCCCCTTGTATACATGTACTCTGAAGGGAGACTAAAAGAGGGGAAAAAAAGTAAGTAATGATATTGCAAAATCCTTAGATAAAAATAAGTTTACATGACCCAACTGTAATAAGGGAAGGAGACAGATGATAAAGGAATGGTTTTGGGGATTGGAAGTGATTTGCAATAGAGATAATGGAAAATAGGATAGCCACAGAAAAATAAAAACATAGGGCATCCGTGGTGAGGGCCTGGTTGATGTTCAGTAACATGAATTTGTAACACTTCCAAATAGCAAAAGTAACAGATTTACACAAGAATTTTTCAGCATGTTATCACAAAACCCAAGAATTTTTGTTTCCTTCTACCTTCTACTAAATATTTATAGGGTAACTACCAGATTGTCACATTCTTCAATGCAAGGGTAGGGATAGTCATGAAAAGCCTGATGGGTAAATCTGGCAGCAAAGTAACCTAGAGAGCTAGTGAATTGCAGTAGTCAGATGGTTAATAAAGTCCAAGGTTGGGGAGGAAGGAAAGTGAAACCAGGAGGGGCCTGACAGATTGGAAAAATACAGAAGAGTTTGCGAGATGGGGACTCATAATGAGCCCATGGAAAATACAGATTTAGTAGGAATGAGAAGCCTGGGAGAACTGGAAGGACAGGATATTAGAGTCAGAGAACATAATTTTCGAGTTCAAGAGTTTGCAATTTCTTCCTCCTTCAAAGCTGAGGAATTAATTTTAATGTGGTTCAATGGTATGACAACGCTGTGTGTGTGTGTGTGTGTGTGTGAAGAATTTGCACTGTGATTTGCAAATGGCTTTCAAGTAAAAAATTTATAGACACTCATGAGTTTTTAAGGCACATCGGTATGGAAAAAGTTTAAACAATTACTTTATTTGTTTGATATGTAAACAGAATATAATTTATAAATAAGTCATTGTTTTCACTACTTCTGTGGGAGTTGGCATTTAGTCATGTGTACACACTCACATATACATACACATACACACACACACTCTTCATATCACCTGGTATTTGAATCTATAAAAGCATGGCTTAAAGAATAAATTCTAGCATACTGTTCTGGATCCATGTTAATTAAATTTTTTCCAGAATGAATCATAACAAAGACTTCTTGGTTTAAGCACTTAGCAAGATTAGACACAGAGATGTTACTATAATGAAAGTGAATGCTTTGTCTATGTAAGAAATCAGCCATTCATATGGGAGATTAATATATGCTCATCATTAAAATAAAAATGTTACTTTCTATGTAATTCCATATCAGAACCTCAAAAAACAAGCAACAGTTTTTTTTTGACAAGAATTAATAACAATTTCTACACGTTAAAGACCATTTCTGGTACTGTGTTTTGGTCATGTCACACATTACTTATGAATTTTGTTAGTTTCAAAATCTCTTTACTTCAAAGTCTTCTGTATGAAACTTGACCGCATTATCACCAATTTAATCAACTACTTACATCATGTCCCACACATCCACACAATATGCACATGTGAGAATGTTCATTTCACGAGGGATCACATACCACGTGGATTAGACACATACAGGGAAAACCAAGTCTCTCCCAGATCCTTCAACATTACAAAAAAGTTATGTTACTTATGTTAAAAAGTTACAATTCTTCACCAGACTAAGTTGCCTTCCAGAGGATATTTTCCTGCTATTGACAAAAGCAGTTACAAAGACTACCAAATGACAAAAGGTGGCTGTGATTACCTACACAGAAAATAAGTCATTGACCCCCACCCCCATTCTCCCTTGTGTCCTTTTTCTGTCTTTGGTACTCAAATTCCATTCCCTGTCTCATCTTTCTTTGCCAGTTTTTTTTTTTTTTTTTTTTGAGTTGGAGTCTCACTCTGTCACCCAGACTGGAGTGCAGTGGCCGCTCCTGGCCACCACAATCTCGACCTGCTGGGCTCCGGCGATCCTTCCGCCTCAGCCTTCCGAGTAGCCGGAATTACAGGTGCACGCTACCACGCCCGGCTGATTTTTGATTTATTGTAGAGATGAGGTCTCGCCAAGTTGCCCAGGCGGGTCTAGAACCCGCAGGCTCAGGCAATCCACTCACTTTGGCCTCCCAAAGCACTGGGATTACAGGCTGAGCCACCGAGCCCGGCCAGTTTTTTAAAAAAATAGGCTTTATTTCTTAGAGTAGTTTTAGGTTCACAGCAAAATTAAGAAGAAAGTAAGCCTCCTTTCATTGACACATCATTATCACCCAAAGTTTGTAGTTTTACATTAGGGTTCAATATTGGTGTTGCACATTCTATGGACTTAGACAAATATATAATGACACAGATCCACCGTTATGGCACCATACAGAGCAGTTTCTTTCTTTCTTTCTTTTTTTTTTTTGAGTTGGGTGTCTCACTCTGTTGTGCAGACTGGAGTGCAGTGGCATGCTCATGACCACCGCAGCCTCAACCTGCTGGGCTCCGGTGATCCTTCCGCCTTAGCCTTCCAAGTAGCTAGAACCACAGGAATGCGCCACCACATCTAGCTGTTTTTTTTTTTTATTATTATTTTAACTTATTGTAGAGACAACCATGTTGTTCAGGCTAGTCTTGAACCCTTGGACTCGGGCAATCTTCTCACCTCTGCCTCCCAAAGTCCTGGGATTACAGGCATGAGCCACCACACCCAGCCTCCTGCTTATTTTCCTTCATATATCTTATCAGGTTCTAACAGAGTGTGTACTTTACTTGGAAGAAATTTTCTTTCTCCCCCCCCAGCTCTAATACAGGCTCCAAAGGGCAGGAATTTTTGTGTCTTATTCACTGATCATCCTCCAGAACCTAGGATGCCCGGCACATAGTAGGTGCTCAATAAATACTTGGTGAAAGAATGAAGCCGGTATCAGTATTGCCTAACACTTAACAAAGTCATTTACTAAATGCACTTTATTTCTTATGCTGAGAGAAATGGTATGATGTGTTAAAATATTTTACAGTAATATTATCTTTATAAATTATTCTAACACAAGCCCTCTGTATATATATATATATATAAAGCAATAAAAACATTTATTTGAGGAAAAGTAACATGTTTTCCACAATGGGAAATCTTGCCAATTATTGGAATTCCTCAGGAACTATGTGACTGAGTGATGAAAATGTCAGCACATGTATGTAAGGCCTTCAGAAAACTCAATACAGTTCAAAACAACATTTATTTTTAAAAAGGACTAGCCATGGAATTAGACGGGTACCTTTTTGTGAAGATTAGGACTACATACTTCTCTATAAAGAATGAATATAGCTGGGCTAGGTGGCTCAGCCTGTAATCCCGCACTTTGGGAGGCTGAGGTAAGTGGATTGCCTGGCTCACGGGTTCGAGACCCGCCTGGGCAACTTGGTGAGACCTCATCTCTACAATAAATAAATAAAAAAAATAGCCATGTGTGGTAGCGCGCGCCTGTAGTTCCAGCTACTTGGAAGGCTGAGGTGGAAGGATAGCCTGAGCCCAGCAGGTCGAGGCTGCAGGGGCAGTGAGCGTGCTACTGCACTCCAGACTGCGTGACAGAGACTCCAACTCTCCAACTCAAAAAAAAAGAACATAGTGGGATTCTCTGAGTCTTAGTCATATATGTGTATTATAAATAATCTGGAGAATGAGGTATAGATTTAAATTATTCACATTTGTAAATGGTACTAATTCCAACCAAGTGAAGAAGACACAGTGAATTTGTTCAAGATTGTTCAAGGGGGCAGAAAAGGAACAGGACAAAAATATGGGCAAATATAACAACTGTTTCAGCAGCACACTGTTTTAATTCAAAATGATATTAAGGTTGGATCAGCATTGCTCCTGTTAATGGCAGACATATACACTGGGAAGCATTCTAGATATCTAAACAACAGTCACACTGAATGATTCCATATTTCTCAAACATACTTTTATTCATTCTTACTTTTTCACCTTTCCTCTCTTCTCAATTCCAGATTTCTCAAAAAAGATTCCATAAAAAAACATGCTACATATCTGTCCAGATGAATGTTTTCACACTGTGGGTTGCACGCAGTATTAACACAAAAGAAGAAATGAAAAAAGAAACAGAATAGCAACTAATAGAACTACACATGGTAAGGGAGTTGTTTTAGATACACATGTATACAAACACACACACATATTTGTGTACTGGGTTGCTATGTAAGGTCCACTTCATACTATACATCATGGTCAAGAAAGTATGAAAGCTAGGCCGAGTGCAGTGGCTCATGCCTATAATCTATAATCCCAGCACTTTGGGAGTCTGAGGTGAGAGGATTGTCTGAGCCCACAGGTTCAAGACCAGCCTGGGCAACTTGGTGAGACCTCACTACAATTAAAAAAAAAAAAGTATGCCGTGTCTTTGGGAGGCTGAGGTGAGTGGATTGCCTGAGCCCGCGGGTTCGAGACCTGCCTGGGCAGCGAGACCTCATCTCTACAATAAATCAAAAAATTAGCCGGGCATGGTAGCGCGTGCCTATAATTCCGGCTACTTGGAAGGCTGAGGTGGAAGGATCGCTGGAGGCCAGCAGGTGAGGCTGCGGTTGCCGGGAGCGGCCACTGCACTCCAGTCTGGGCGACCGAGTAAGACTCCAACTCAAAAAAAAAATAAATAAATAAAATTATGAAAGCTATTTGTCTAGCTACTAGCTATATTTTTAATTATAAAGGACAGAATTTATATTAAATCAGTCTCAGGTCAATTTTTTTTATATCAATATTTTTTATTTTGATATTGTGGAGTACAGTTCAGGTCAATTTTATGGCCAGTTTTCTGAGAGCTGGATCACTTGGTGAAAATTTTAGATCTGCAGAGCAGTGGTACATTTATTACAGTACTCAATATGTTAACAACATACCCATCAGGAACACAAGAGTAGACTGTAGCTGAGTCACCTTTACTAATTTTTTGATTCCTTTCTGATATATTTCAGAGCTTTCAGCTTTCTAATGGAAAATCACTCAGTCAGAATAGCTCCTTTCAGGCCTCAAGAAGTCTGGGGAAGCTGGCAAACTCAGGACCTCACGCTGGGGAGTCCAGTTAATCCAACCAATACTTTTTGCTTTCATAAAGTGCTATGGCTGGCATTAAGCACACCCTCAGAATTATTATTTACAATAATAATTATTATTTATACATATATTCATATAATTTAAAAAATTTACTTAAAATTTGTAAATGGATGTTACCACTGTTGTTAAATGTTTCTTCATTTGTCTTAAATATTATCATTGTTTAACTTTTCCTTTCTATATATTGATTCAATTATTTTATCAATAATTCATATTTTTTAATTTGAATATAACATTTCTGATTAATTTGAAATTTTTCTTACATGTAGCTTTTCACATTTCTTTCTTTTTTGAGTAGGAGCCTCACTCTGTCTCCTAGGCTGGAGTGCAGTGGCCAGCTCACGGCCACCATAGCCTCGACCTGCTGGGCTCAGGTAATCCTTCTGCCTCAGCCTTCCAAGTAGCTGGAACTACAGGCATGTGCCACTACACCCAGCTAATTTTTTGATTTATTGTAGAGACGAGGTCTTGCCAAGTTGCCCAGGTTGGTCTCAAACTCCTGGGCTCAGGTGATGCTCTTGCCTCCGCCTCCCAAAGAGCCGGGATTACAGACATGAGTCACTCACTGTGCCCAGCAACATCTCCCTTAAAATATTAGTTTATATAAAACAAATTTACTTTTACATTTGATAAGGGCATTGATTACTCTTCTGAACTGCAGTTTAGTACCACATACCTCTTCATAGAAATTACTTAGGTTACCATTAAAAAGTCTTACAATATTATGTTAAAATTCATTTTTATTCCTCATTCTGAACATTTCTGTAGGTGAAATAAGCACTATTTATGGCAATTCTGGAAATACTGGTTTCCTTTTAAAAATGTCAAGCTTATTACAAAAATACTTTTTATTACTCCTATGACAAACATTAGAAAATAAATGAAATATAGGACAGAAATAACATTCTGCATTTAATAAGGGCTTAACATATGCCAGTTAGTGTGTTAAGTGCTTATCAGCACTCTCCAATTCTTGGGGCAAACATGTAATATAGTATTATCACTTCCACCTTACAGGTTAGAAAGCAAGCCTTAATAACTGGCTTAAAGTCATATGAAGCAGTCCTCCTAACTTGAAAGCTCTTGGCCTTTCCCCTCTTTTACCCTAAACAGACAAGAACCAAACAAAATCTCCACAATGCTGTCAGTGAAGATTGGCGATTTTACTGATCCAATGCAATTTAACAGTATGTTTTCCTAGTGTTGGTGAATAGAACTGATATAAATCCCTTTGCTCTGCTTCTATATGTAACAAAAAGCATGTGATATTGGAAGATTTTCTGAACTTCTCTTTTTAGCAGCTCTGAATCCTTGGGCATCCTTTGGGCCTCTTGGTAAGAACTTCTACTCTGCTACAGGTTTATTCCAGTATTCCCCCAATTCTCAAGTATACTTTGAGCCAGCAAAACCAAAAGTTAATCTTTTGGCAAACATTTATTTATTACTTACCAGAAACAGGCACTGTGTTAAGCAGTGTGATTATACAGACCAATAAAAACAGATAGTTCCACCCCTTAAGAAGCTTACAGACAGCCAAGTCAATGATTATGTATATGTAAATATCAATCAACCAATCAATCATGGCAAATATGATATACGGAAGTTATTTATTGCTGGGGTTCACCAAAAAAGCATAATAGGCTGGGTGTGGTGGCTCACGCCTATAATCCCAGCACTTTGGGAGGTTGAAATGAGAGGATTGCCTGAGCCCACAGGTTCAAGACCAGCCTGGGCAACATGGCGAGACCTCATCTCTACAATAAATTAAAACAATTTTAGCTGGGTGTGGTGGCATGTGCCTGTAGTTCCAGTTACTTGGAAGGTTGAGATGGAAAGATGAACTGAGCCCAGTGGGTCGAGGCTGCAGTGGCCATGAGTGTGCTGCTGCACTCCAGCCTGGGCGACAGAGTGACACTCTGACTCAAAAAAAAAGCATAATAGAGGTTACACATGAAAGCGATTTTGAAAGACAAGTATCTGTGATGTGGACAAAGGCATAGTGAGCAGAGACCAGAGTGTGCAAAAGCACAGAAATGGCATGAAATGGCATGAAGAATTTCAAGTGGTTATGTATGATGGGAACAAGGGAGTGTGAGTGTGAGTTGTGAGTGTGTGTGTGTGTGTGTGTGTGTGTGTGTATGATAATGTACGATGAAACTGAATAGGTCAGCAGGGACTAGATAATGAAAGGTCTGTACATCACTGTTCTTAGGAAACACAGACAACTCTAAATATGGGAGAAGCAAGAATAAATTTGCATTTAGAAAGAGCACTCTGGCAACTAGTTAGATGACTCAAAGAATAGACAGTCATGCCAATCATGTGTTTCCTAAAACACTTCAGATGAGAGATGATAAGAGATTGTTCCAAGTCAGTACCACTGAGGCAGAAGACTGATTACAGAGATGTCCAGAAGATGGCATAAAGAGAAGAGGAAGAACCTGATATTTGCTGAATATTCTTTCTGTACTCTTTGAATTACAATTATATATATACTTACTACACATATATCTGATTTACTGAAAAAAGACTACAACAAGATATACTGTAGGTGGCAGCTGAGGCCATGGAACAAGAAGAAAGAAGATGCAGTAAGAAGAGAACAGTGCCAAACAGAACCCTGGAGCATGTCAATAGTTATGACACCATCAGAGAAAAAGAAGCCAACAGAGGAGACTAAGGAGTAGGAGGGCAACAAAGTGGAGGTGAGGGAGGGAACAGAAAGCAAAGACTTGAGAGAAGATGATGGAGATGAGCCTGAGAAGTAGGTTTGGATTGTGCTATATTAGAGAATCTGGACGTTGTCTGGCCAACAATAGACATTTTAAGACAGAAAGTCATGACTGACAGCATGCAGGACAGTTTTGGTTAGGAGAAAGACTTTTAACTTTTATTATTATTATTATTATTATGATGCTTCTGATATTTTCTTATAGCAAATTCCCTTTCTGACATTCTGGACTACTTCTATATTTCTTAAATACACGTGCTCAGCCGGGTTCGGTGGCTCAGCGTGTAATCCCTCGCTTGGGGAGGCTGAGGTGAGTGGATTGCCTGAGCCTGAGGGTTCGAGACCTGCCTGGGCAACTTGGCAAGACCTCATCTCTACAATAAATAAAAAATTAGCCGGGCGTGGTAGCGCGCGCCTCTAGTTCCAGCTACTTGGAAGGCTGAGGCGGAAGGATCGCCTGAGCCCAGCAGGTCGAGGCTGCGGTGGCCAGGAGCGGCCACTGCACTCCAGTCTCGGCAACAGAGGAGACTCCAACTCAAAAAAAAACCAAAAAAAAACACGTGCTCTTGGTAATGAAATGGACAAGAGGTATAGTAGAAAGGGAGGAACGGAGAGAAAGCCACATATAGTAAGTAATTCAAACTACAGAGAGGAAATGTAAACTGGATCTCTTTCATCCATCCCAGAACCTCAGTGTCTCCTCAACAATGATAACCAAAATCAACAACTTTTTGGTGTGTATCATTGCAAGTATCTCCATGCAATATATCATGAGCATATATATTAGCGTACCTTTAAATATATTTATATGAGGATGTTGGATATCCATGTATATACTTCCTTGGCAATAACATTAACAACAATATTGCTAAAATGTAATCTTCTTTTATAGATAAGTTTATAGGTTAAAACTTAAAAATAGGTTTGTGCTACCTATTTTTGAAACCTTTATAAACTTACCTGTTTGAAGGATGGGCTAGGTTTAGACCTAATCGATTATTTACTCTATATCTATTATGAGTTAGATACTGTGTTGCTCACCAAATCTTTGTCTTTTTTTTTTTTTTTGAGTTGGAGTCTCATTCTGATACGCAGGGTGGAGTGTGGTGGCATGCTCACGGCCACTGCAGCCTTGATCTCCTGGGCTCAGGTGATCCTTTAGCTCAGCCTTCCAAATAGCTGAAACTACAGGCATGCACCAGCACGCCTGGCTAATTTTTTGATTCACTGTAAAAATGAGGTGTTGCCAATTGCCCAGGCTGTTCTCAAACTCCTGGGCTCTGGGAATCCTTTCACCTCTACCTCCCAAAGCATTGGGATTACAGATGTGAGCCACTGCACCTGGCCAAACCTGTGTCTTTTAACAAACCTTGAGTAATACATGTGGACTGGAATAAATTAAGATAATTCATAAATAAATACCTAACATAAATAAGTAAATTATTCCCTGCAACCCCATTTCTAACCCCAGAGGTGACCACTGTTTGATATGAAAGAGAGAGACATAAGAATAGTCCTGTAGGGTACTTCCTGTTCTTCTGGGATAGGCTGACCTGAGCTACTAAGCTTCAGAGGTTCCCTCTTAATTGTTACATAGTTACTCAGATGTTCCCTGTTCTCTTCCTGTTTAAATGTGTAAAACGTTATAGGTGGAGTCCTTCTATCAGAGCCGGTTCAATGGTGCATGTAGACCATCTATGTCAAGCATAGGCACGCTTTTCCATGGGAAGAGAACGTGGGGGATGGGATATATTCTGCTAATTCTCTGCCTGTGAGTTTATACTAATATGCTGATTTTATGTTTACCATGCATGACTAGTGAGTGGTATTTGTGTCCCCTTGGCATGACATTTTCTGAATTTTTTTTTTCATTTTTCCCTATGTCTAAACAGGAACACAATCTCATCTCCTCTCTACATGTGCACACGTGTGTGCATACACACACATACAAATATATTAAAAACAAAATAGAGAAACAATACAAGTTATTTTACAGTTAGTCTTTGTTATTTTTTAAATTAAAAAAATTTATTTATTTTTATTTTTTTGAGTTGAGGTCTCACTCTTATCGCCAAGGATGGAGTGCAGTGGCACACTCATGGCCACCACAGCCTTGACCTGCTGGGCTTAGGTGATCCTTCTGCCTCAGTCTTCCAAGTAGCTGGAACTATAGACGCATGCCACCACGCCTGACTAGTTTTTGTGATTTATTGTAGAGATGAGGGCTCACCACGTTGCCCAGGCTGGTGTCGAACCTGTGGCTCAGGCAATCCTCTTGCCTTGGCCTCTCAAAGTGCTAGGATTACAGGCTGAGCCACTGTGCCCATCCTGGAATTTGTCTTTTAAAAAAATAATAATAATAATCAACATAGCGTGAATTCTTTTAAAGTTAGTACATATAGATCTACTTTATTTTACTGATGCATTCTGAAGTCTCTTTCAAATCTACCAATGTACAGTTTTGTAACAAATTATTCCTGGATTATACTAAGTACCTTCTAGGTACAAAATTCCAGGCAGCTAAACCTTGCTATGTGGTCACTGGTGACTGTGCATGCCTCATTTTCTAGAGAAGATTTGGGAAATTAAGTTAGTTGTAACAGATTCATCGCGCGTGCTTATAGCAGAAAACAAGGCTTTTGTGAGCAAGGTAGCTTTGTACATGTAGGAAAGCAAGATCTCCTACTTTGTCATCACTGGTTGCATGCAGTAGGAATGTTGTAAGTACTTACTGAATAGCTGGAAAGAGAAGGGGCAAGCATCAAGGTTCAAAGAAGACCACTTCTTGGTTGTGATGTGGTATGTTTTACAATTCACCTGGATTTTCCACTGCTTAACAAACACCACATCAACACTTAACTGAACTTGGTGGTTTCTTGAGAATTAGTGAGCATAAATAAACAAACCAAAACCAGATTCAATCCATATATCTTTTATATTAGACCAACAATGACCTAAGGCACTGGACATTAAACAGTGACGAACAGTGATCCCTGAGACACAGGAAACAAACAAGATGAGTCATATGCCTGCCCCAGTTTGTTGCTTGGAAAGAACCTCCAGGCTGTGGTGCAGGAAAGGAGAATTAAGGCAGAGCCTGACAAACTCCCTGAGTTATGGAGCCACTGACAGATATGAAAACCAAGGTAGCTGCAGTTCATATAGTGGAGTACTGAAGAAAAGAGAGCTGCACAGGGAGAGCAAATTGCTTCTAAGAAACCTAACTATGTCCCAGACCAAAGCTAACAAAAACTACAGAAATACAGAAATATCTAGCGCCAAGGTAAAATTCAGAGTTTTGTTTCCAGTAGAAAATTGCTAGGTGTGCAAAGAAGCAGAAAACTATGATACATAACGAGATAAACCAACTTAATCAAAATCAACCAAGAAATGACAAAATAACAGAATTAGCAAACAAGATTATCAAAACAATTATTGAGATTTTATTTCACATGCTATCTGAAAATCTAGATAGCCCCCCCTTTAAGTACTCACCTGGCACAAATAGTACATGTGTGTAAAGAAACTGCCAGAGACTGGAGGTAGATCTACTGACAAGATGAGTGGAAATGATTTCTGAAGCTAACATGGGCCAGCCATAGTGCTGATTCTCATCAAACAAAATAGAAAACCTCATAGTTCAAAGGACATGGAGTAGAGTATTCAAAAGGGTTTTGTCTCACAGCAGGGAGAAAAATTAGCATTAGGATAAACCCTTTAGACAGGCGCAGTAGCTCACGCCTGTATTCCCAACACCTTGGGAGGCAGAAGTGAGAGAATTGCCTGAGCCCAGGGGTTCAAGACCAGCCTGAGCAATATGGCAAGATTTCATCTCTACAATAAATCAAAAATTAGCCAGGCATGGTGGCACATGCCTGTGGTTCCAGTTACTTGGAAGGCTGAGGCAGAAAGATCGCCTGAGCCCAGCAGGTCGAGGCTGTGGTGGCCATGAGAGTGCCAGTGCACTTCAACGTGAGCGACAGGGTGAGACGCTGACTTGGAAAAAAAAAAAGGATAAACTCTCCTCTTTTATGTTTATATAGAAAGGTAAAAAGCAAGACCTGAAAGGACCAAACTGCTTCTAAGAAATCTAACTGTGCCCCAGAACAAAGTTAACAAAAACCTACAGAAATATCTAGCACCAAGGTAAAGTTCACAATGTTTGGTATCCAGTAAATATTACTAGGTATGCAAAGAAGCATAAAACTATGGTACATAACGAGATAAACCAACTTAATCAAAATCAACCAAGAAATGACAAAATAACAGAATTAGCAAACAAGGCTATCAAAACAATTATTGAAATTTTATTTCACGTGCTCATAAAAATAGTTTGAGAATGTTAAGTAAGTCAGGCATAGTGGCTCACACCTGTAAACCCAGCACTTTGGGAAGCTGAGGCAAGAGGACTGCCTGAGCCCAGGGCTCAAGACCAGCCTGGGCAACTTGGTGGGACCTCATTTCTAAAATAAATAAAAAGTTAGCTGAGCGTGGTGGCATGTGCCTATACCCCAGCAACTTGGAAAGCTGAGGTGGAAGAATTGTCTGAGTCCAGCAGGTCGAGGCTGCGGTGGCTGTGAGCGTATCACTGCACTCCAGCCTGGGCGACAGTGAGACTTCAATTACCCCCGCCAAAAAAAGAGAATGTTAAGTAGAGATCTGTTAAGTAGAGATCTGGAAGACACAAAAAAGACCCAATTTTAACTTCTAAAAATGGAAACTATAATATCTGAGACAAATAACACACTGGATTGGATTAAAAGCAGATTATACACAGAGACAGATTAGTGAACTTGTAGATGCAGTAAGAGAAATTATGCAAAAAGAAAGGCAGAAAAGAAAAAAACAGAACATCATTTGTTCTGTTGTAGGACAACTTTAAGCAGCTTAATTTATATATAACTGGAGTCCCCAGGAAGGAGAGAGTATAAAATAGAAAAAATACTTAGGAAACAAAAAATTTATAAATTTAATAAACTTACATATATAATTAGTTCAACAAAATCCAAGCACAGAAAACATGAAGAAAACTACAGCAAGTCAGTCAGATGTGGTGGCTCACACCTGTAATCACAGCACTTTGGGAGGCAGAGGCAAGAGGACTGCCTGAGCCCAGGGGATTGAGACAAACCTGGGCAACTTAGTGAGATCTCGTCTCTACAATAAATCAAAAAATTAGCCAGCATGGTGACATGTGCCTGTAGTTCCAGCTACTTGGAAGGCTGAGGCAGAAGGATGGCCTGAGCCCAGCAGGTCAAGGTTGCGGTGGCTGTGAGCACTACACTGCACTCCAACCTTGGCAACAGAATGAGACTCCAACTCAAAAAAAAAAAAAAAGAAAGAAAACTATGGCAAGTCATCAAGTCATGTCATAAATTGCTTAAAGCTAAGACCAAAAAAAAAAAGTCTTAAAAGCAATTAAAGAAATACACATTACCTAGAGAGGAACAAAGATAAGGATGACAGCAATGTCTTGGTAGAAAAACAATGCAAACTAGAAGAGAGTGGACAACATTTTTCAAGTACTGAAAATGAAAGAGGGAGAGAAATGTCAGCCTCTAATCCTTTACCCAGGAAAACTGTCTTTCCAAAAACAAACGTGAACCCAGCAAATCCATTCCTAAGTATACACCTGAAAAAACTGCAGACAAGTATTCACACATTTGCTGCAAGTTCACAGCAGCACCGCTCACAGTAGCTCAAAAGTGGAAACAATCTGAAGATTCATCAAAGGATAACTGAATAGACAAATTAAGGTAAAATACATACAAAAGAATACTATTTAGCCATAAAACAGAATGAAGTGGTGGATACATGCTACAACGTGAACAAACACTAAAGACGGTATGCTCAATGAAAGAAACCAGACACAAAAGGCATATTGTAGGATTCCATTTATATGAAATATATCCAGAACAGGTAAATATATAGAAATAAAGTGGTTTGGTAGTTGTCAGATTGGAAGCAAAGAGGAATAGGTACTGTTCAACGGGTACAAAATTTTATTCTGGGGTGATGAAAAAGTTTTAGAATTAGAGATTTTAGTTGTACAACATTGTGAATGAATATTAAATCACTGCTTCAATAAGAGCAGCAATATAGTGTGGGGTTTGATAGATGTATAAATAAAATACATGACAATAAGAGTAAAAGGCCAGGAGAGAACAACTAGAAGCATACTGCTGTATAGTACTTTTTTTTTTCTTTTCTTTTGAGTCAGAGTCTCACTCACTCAGGTCACCGCAGCCTCCACCTGCTGGGCTCAGAGGATCCTTTCACCTCATCCTTTCAAGTAGCTGGATCCACAGGTGTGCGCCACTGTGCCCCGCTAATTTTTTATTGTAGAGATGAGGTCTCGCCCAGTTCCCCGGTCTGGTCTCAAACTCCTGGGCTAAGGCAATCCTCTCGCCTTTACCTCCAAAAGTGCTGGGATTACAGGCCACTGCGCCCAGCCGTATTTACTCTCAAATGTAAACTTTAGTCACCTTCAAAGTACTCTCTGTTTGATGCAATACACCTATGAGACACTTTATCCATGCCAAAAATAGTTTTTGAACTTGTCCATTTTCATGCCTTTTAGTGCTTCTGCTGTTTTTTGTTTCATCTCTTCCATATCAGCAAATTGTTTCCCTTTGAGGACTTTTTTCATTCAGGAAAACAAAAAAAGTTGCTCAAGGTGAAATCAGGTAAGCAGGGAGGGTGGGGCACAGGGGTCATGCGAAACACTCAGCATAATGTAGGCAGGTGCACTTATAAATCACCACATATGAAATGAGCAAACATGTTGAAAGACTCTCCAAAAAAAAAATTCACTGAAGCCAAACACAGTCTCTCACAACGACACTAGCTGATACACTGACACTGATGAGTTCCTAGAACACTTATCTAGTGGGGGAAGTCTGGATACATGGGGCACCTCTCCAAAAATATAATTCTGGGTTTTTTGGGGTCTTCCTTGTATATTATAATCTAAAGCGACTGTTGTAACAACAAAACAAAGTTACAGCCAATAAGTAACAGTGAGATAAAATGGAATGATGACAAGAGGCTGAGGAGAGTGGATTGCCTGAGCCCGCGGGTTCGAGACCCGCCTGGGCAGCGAGACCTCATCTCTACAATCAATCAAAAAATCAGCCGGGCGTGGTAGCGCATGCCTGTAATTCCGCTACTCGGAAGGCTGAGGCGGAAGGATTGCCAGAGCCCAGCAGGTGAGACAGAGTGAGACTCCAACTCAAAAAAAAAAAAAAATTCAATGAATCAAGAAGAAGGCATGAAAAAAGAATAGATGAGACAAATAAAAAACAATAGCAAGATGACAGACTTGACCATAATCATATCAATAAACACATTACATGTAAATGTTCTTAAAAAACTCCAATTAAAAATCATATTTTGTGAGATTGGCAAAAAGTGAAAGGATGTAAAAATATGTACCTTGCTAATCAAAAGATATAAAACTTTTACAGAGAAAACCACAAAATAACAATACTAAGAGAAAGTAAAGCAGACCTAAAAAAAGGTAGAGATACAGTGTTTTGTTTTTTTTTTGAGTTGGAGTCTCACTGTCACCCAGACTGTAGTGCAGAGGCACACTCACAGCCACCACAGCCTCAACCTGCTGGGCTCAGGTGATCCTCCTGCCTCAGCCTTCCAAGCAGCTGGAACTACAGGCACACGCTACCGCGCCCGGCTAATTTTTTATTTATTGTAGAGATGAGGGCTCACCAAATTGCCTGGGCGGGTCTCGAACTCACGGGCTCAGGCAATCCACTCGTCTTGGCCTCCCAAAGTGTTGGGATTATAGGCTGAGCCACCGAGCCCGGCAAGATAGTGTTTTCATGGGTCAGAATATTCAATATCAAGATAGCTTGTCAATTTTCTTCTTAAACTAATGGAGTTAAAAAAAGATGAGATGTCAATTTTTCCTACTTCATTTAGAAATTCAATGCAATCAATCAAAATCAGTCAGTTTTTGGTAGAAATTAACAAACTAATTATAGAATTCATATGAATATGCCAAGCACAAAGAATAGCCAGAAAACTTTGAAAATGAACACAGTTGGAGAAGCTATGCTATCTGATATCAAGATATTTACAAAGCTGTACTAGTTGAGATAGTGTGGTATTGACATAAAGATATACAAACAGATAATTGGAAAAAAAATAGAAAATCCAGAAACAGATTCACACACAAATACTCAACAAAAATTAAAAAAAAAAAAAAAATCAAATGGTGCCAGAACAGTTGAGATTCAATATGCAAACATATGAATTTCAATCTATACCTGCCACTCTATATAAAATCAACTAAAAATGGATCACAGACCTAAGAGTAGGAAACATCTAGAAGAAAACATAGACTAAACCCTTTATGACCCTGGGTTAGGCAAAGATATTTTGAATAATACAACACCAAAAACACAATTTCTAAAAGAACAAAGTGATGACTTGAATTTGATAAAAATATTTCTTCAAAAGACACTGTTAAGAGAAGGAAAGACAAGCCACAAAGTGGGAGAAGATACTTGCAAATCACATATCTGATAAAGGACTTATATCCAGAATATAAAAGTAATACTCAAAACTCAGTAATAAAGGGACAATCTGATAAAACAGACACAAATGTGAACTGACACTTCTCCCAGGAAGATAAATGGAGAGCAAAGAGGCTCAAATGAAAAGATGCTCAACATCGTTAGTCATTGGGGAAATGCAAATTAAAATCACAGTGAGACAGCACTACACATCTATTATAATGGACAGAAAAATAACCATATCAAGGCAACGACAGGAAAACTGGAATGTTCTTCCACTACTGGTGGAAAAGTAAAACGGTGGGAAACAGTGTGATTGGTTTTTTTTGAGTCTGAGCTTCACTCTGCCCCCCAGGCTGTAGTGCAGTGGCACACCCCAGTCACTGCTGCCTCAACTTGCGGTGCTCAGGCAATCCTGCTGCCTCAGCCTTCCATGGAGATGGAACTACATGCGTGCACCACCACGCCCAGCTAATTTTTTGATTTATTGTAGAGACGAGGTCTCACCATGTTGCCCAGGCTGGTCTTGAACCTGTGGGCTCCGGCGATCCTTTCGCCTCGACCTCCCAAAGTGCTGGGGATTACAGGTGTGAGCCCCTGTGCCCAGCTGACAGGTTAAGGTGTTAAACAGATACCTACCATAAGATCCAGCTATTCCACTCCCAGGTATGCACCCAAGAGAAAAGAAGCACATGATGGCCGGGCTCGGTGGCTCAGCCTGTAATCCCAGTGCTTCAGGAGGCCAAGGCGAGTAGATTGCCTGAGCCCGCAGGTTCGAGATCCACCCAGGCAACTTGGCGAGATCTCGTCTCTACAATAAATAAATAAATAAGCCAGGCGTGGTAGCATGCGCCTGTTGTTCCGGCTACTTGGAAGGCTGAGGTGGAAGGATCGCCGGAGACCAGAGGGCGAGGCTGCGGTGGCCAGGGAGCGTGTTACTATACTCCAGTCTGGGTGACAGAGTGAGACTCCAACTCAAAATAAATAAATAAATAAATAAATAAATAAAAAATAAAAAAAGGAAAAGAAAGCACATGATCAAACAGGACTGGTACACAGCAGCTCTATTTGGCAAAAACCATAAAGGACCCCAGTGTCCACTGACAAGTGAATGTACAACCATACAACGAAATGCTACTAACCAAGGAAAAGAATAAACTATAGATAATCTTACAACTATGGAGAGTGAAAGAAAACAGACGAAAAAAAAAAGAGTACATACATCCTATATGATACCTTTTAAGTAAAAGTATAGAAAATACAAACTAATCTTTATTAATTGAAAGCCAAACAAAGGCTGCTTGGGGACTGAGATGTGGATGGTGGAGAGGATGGGAGGGAGGAGTTCCAGGGGACATAAGGAACCGCAAAGGGCACTCTGCAAAGGGGAAATGTGTTTATTGCCTTCATTTTGGTGACAGTTACACACATATGTCAGAAGTTACACCGTACAATATTTTAAATATGTTCAGTTTAGTGTATGTCAATCATACCTCGATAAAACTAAAAACAGGAGTATTTGTTTTTGAGTATTACTTTGAATTGTCATTCTGGCAATTCATTTATGCATCACCTTAGACACAATCTGAATAGTATTTCACTCAATGGTAATTCTAATATTTGTTATTTGAGTTTTATCTGTATATCAGTCTCAAAAATTCTAAGCTCGTTTAAATATTGAACCTGCTCCAAAGAAAATAAAGAGTGATAAAATTTCCTTCTTTATTTTTTCACTATCTGTCTTGAATAGTCTATTGTTATAACAGCATACTAAAATACTAACCTTTCACCTAACTAGTTTACATAATTAGTTTGAATTTAAGCACTCAAATTTTTGTGAGGCAGAAAAAAGTAAAATCTAAGCAATATTTTAATTTAATTATTTTATTATCAATCCCAAGGGAAAAGTTATTTATTAGAGTTGACATAAATCTTGTATTACAGGGTTACTGATTCTTTCTCCAAACGTCATAAAAAAGTTTCAAACATACACAAAAGTATAGAACTGAACAATAAACCTATATGTAAATATCACCCAGCTACAAACATTATCAACATTTTGTGATTCTTCTTTTATTTATTGAGCCCTGCTCTTTTTCTCATGGAATATTTTAGAGCAAATTCCAGGCAGGCATATACCATTCCATATCATAAATACTTCATTATTTAAGTCTTTTTTTCAATATAAGCCATAGCTAATTCTAAGATTGCTCAAAGATGAAGTTTCTTATATTTTCCCCTAACATTTTACAATAGTAAAATAAAACTACATTCCTGAGAACTTCAGTTAACTGAAAAATAAATTTCAAAATGTGAGCCAGCAATGGTGGCATACATCTATAGTCCTAGCTAATCCAGAGGCTGAAACAGGAGGATTGCTTGAGCCTAAGAGTTCAAGGCTGCAGTGAGCTATGATTGTATTACTGCACTCCAGTCTGGGCAAGAGAGCAAGACCCCATCTCTAAATTTTTTTTGAGTCAGAGTCTCACTCTGTCGCTCAGGCTGGAGTGTAGTGGCACACTCCTGGCCACCGCAGCCTCGACCTGCTGGGCTCAGGTGATCCTTCTGCCTCAGCCTTCCAAGTAGTTGGAATTATAAGCACGAGCCACTACACCCTGCTAATTTTTTGATTTATTGTTGAAACGAGGTCTCATCATGTTGCCCAGGTTGGTTTCGAACCCATGGGCTCAGGCAGTCCTCTCACCTCAGCCTCCCAAAGTGCTGCAATTATAGGCATGAGCCACTGCACCTGGTCTAAAAATAATTTTAAAATGTACACACACATTACTGTAGTAATATTTCTAATTTTTTGAAATTTGAGGATAAAGATTCTTCTAATGTTATAGTATTAAAAGAGCTGTAATTAAAGGCAATGTAAATATAAACAAGGCCTTAAAGAATACATTAATAGTATTTAATATGTCTTTAAAACCTCCCTAGTAGAAGATAGTTTTTAAATATGTTAAAATATTAAAACAAAAAAACTTGTTTTGCTGATGCTCAGGAACACTAAATGAATAAAAAGAACACTAGTGAGGTGGCACCTTGGATTTCATTGTTTTATGACGTGACTTCAAAAGTGCAGAAAAATGTAATTAGATGTTGACTTAAAATCATAAGGGAAGCCACATGTGGTAGCTCACATTTATAATCCCAGCACTTGGGAGGTGGAGGCAAGAGGATTGCCTGAGTCCAGAGCTTCGAGACTAGCCTGGGCAACTTGGTGAGACCTGGTCTCTACAATAAATAAAAAAAATTAGCAAGACATGGTGATGCATGCCTGTGGTTCCAACTACTTGGAAGGCTCAGGGGGAAGGATCATCTGAGCCTAGCAGGTAGCCGTGAGTGTGCCATGATGTCTAGCCTGGGTAACAGAGTGAGACTCTGATTCAAAAAAACAAAAAATAAAAAAAAGGGAGGATTACAAGTGCTATATATATATTCTTTAAATGATATATAAGGCTAAGGAAATTAAAAATATGAACCTCATTTTCTAAGTATATGCCAAGTTATGTGTATTTAATAGCTAAATGGTTTTTCATTAAACATAGAGCTAAAAAGCAAATCTAGTAAAAAAAATGATGTATTACTGAAAAACTTAAAATGTCACCAATATTTGCCAAACCTGTTTTGCCAGTTGATATTCTCAGAAATCAAAGCTTTGTCTGTCTAGTCTGCACTGATACTTAGTCTGGGCATTAAATCTCCCTTTTGTTCTTAGTTTTGCCATATACAGTAAGTTGTTTATGAAGGCTTAACACATTTAGTAAGCTTCATAAATTGTGAAATCATTTTGTACTAGTAAACAGTTTGACTCTGCTAAAAAATAAACAAAGAAGCTAGAAAGAACTAAAATGAATACTGTAATTCTTTTTATGTGTTTCTTTTAAGTTATTTACCTCTTGTGAAAGCTGTGTTACTTGGTTCTTTTGATGTTCCAGGTCTTTTAAAATCAGCGAGTTTTGTTTTTCTAACTGAAGCACTCTTCTTGCCAAGTGAACACTAGGTGAATGAAATGAGAAAATTAATGTTTAAAAAAGCATAATGCTATCTAAAATATTCAAACTGTGTTTCTGTATTTGGTAACCAAATTACTGTTTCCTAATCATACTTAAAATATTAACAGAAAAAAATACAGTGTCAAATATTTTCAGGTGCTAACAATGGAAGATGAATACCCCAACAAATCCAGGTTCTGAAAGAACAGTGAAATCGCCAAAACATAATGGAGTAATATGTTGGCTTCCGCAGCAATGGTTTTTAGCTCTTGCTGTAAAAGTATAGAATTATATTATGATACTTGCTTGAAGAGACCACAGACAGCACTTTACAGTTTGTCTCCACTTTAAAAAAAATCTCCCAACTACAAACAAGTAAGGAAATTAGTTGAAGTATCATGAACAATAAATAAGCTTGCACTTCGAGAATCATCAGCATTTACCTCAAACAACAGAATGTGTTTTATAATACAAAACTGAATAGGTTTTTCTGTTGAAAGAGGGTGATATACACTTGGAGGATGTCTAGAGAAATGACAAAGTCTGTTACCAAAAGAAATCACTCACTTTGATGATTCAAGTTACCTTAGCTTCTTGCACTGAACTTTAGTATTTAAAATTACATAAATGGGGCAAGGCGCGGTGGCTCAAGTCTACAATCCCAGCACTTTGGGAGGCTGAGGCAAGAAGATTGCCTGAGCCCACAGGTTCGAGACCAGTCTGGGCAACATGACGAGACCTCGTCTCTACAATAAATCAAAAAATCAGCTGGGCATGGTAGTGCACACCTGCAGTGTCAGCTACTTGGAAGTCTGAGGTAGAAAGATCGCCTGGGCCCAGCAGGTCGAGGTTGCAGTGGCCAGGAGTGTGCCACTGTACCCTTGCCTAGGTGACAGAGTGAGACTCCAAAAATTTCCCCCCCAAAAAATGTTTCTTAAAAGTAGAATTGGGACATCTTACATTTATGTAATTTTATTTTATATATGTATTTTTTTTTTTTTTTTTGAGTTGGAGTGTCACTTTGTTGCCCAGGCTGGAGTGCAGTGGCATGCTCAGAACCACTGCAGCCTCCACTACTACTTTTTCTTGATTTATTGTAGAGATGAGGTTGTGCCAAGTTGCCCAGGCTGGTCTTGAACCCGTGGGCTCAGGCAATCCTCTCACCTCGGCCTCCCAAAGTGCTAGGATTATAGAAGTTAGCTACCACGCCTGGCCAAGGAACAATTTTAAGGAAAAATGTTTTGGGCTATAAAATCATTCCTTCTAACTACTGGGGTAAAAAGTGGCACAATTCTTCAAAAAGCTGTTAATAATGTTGAGAAGACATGCTATTCCAAAGACCCTCTCTGTATTTCCAGTAACTTAAAATTTTCATATTTATTACATTTTCATGTCCTATATTAGCTAAAATATTAAGTTAATCTGTGAATTGTGGAATTCATGGAATCTACAGAATCCAAGAAGACAGGATATTTTATAATGAAAAAAGTAAAATATCTTTGTGTTAAACAAAATTATAGGACAGAAACAATTTTTTTTTTTTGAGTTGGAGTCTCTCACTCTGTCGCTCCAGCTGGAGTGCAGTGGCATGCTCAGGGCCAACCCAGCATCGACCTGCTGGGCTCTGGTGATCCTTCCATCTCAGCCTTCCAAGTAGCCTGAACTACAGGTGCATGTTACCACACCCAGCTAATTTTGTACTCATTGTAGAGACAAGGTCTTGCCAAGTTGCTGAGGCTGGTCTTGAACCTGTGGGCTCAGGCAATCTACTCTCCTCGGCCTCCCAAAGTGCTGGGATTATAGGCTGAGCCACTAAGCCCGGCCTAGCAGAAACAATTCTAATGTATTTTAATATTTCCTAACATTAGGTAAAGAAATGCAGACAAAACTGTAAAAATAATGTTAAATATCATTCTATACATCTCTTCCTAAGCTAATATATAAGATACTGATGTTTGTAAACATATAATAGAATCAAATAGAATAGATTTTAAATGGAGACAAAATACAAAATTTGCATTAAGACTTGTTTGTTAAGATCTTGTTATTTTAGGACCAAATTTTAGAGATAACTTGACATATTTACATTGGGAAATAAAAAACAAGATAGCTATAAACTGTGAACACCTTAAAAATCTTTAAGGAGAGGGATGGCGGTGAAAAAAAATTTTTTTTAAATTCTTTTAATCTATAAAGAAAGTAGATGAGTGGTTTCCTAACACTGAGCGTGGGGAGCAGAGGAGGACACTACAAGGCAGGGAGGATGGTGACTGCTAATAGGCGCGGTTTCTTTTTTGGGCTAATGACAACTTTCTAAATTTAGATTATAGTGACAGTTGTACAACTCTGAATATACTAAAAACCATTGAATCATACACTTTAAATGGGTGGACTTTATTGTATGTGAGTTACATATCAATAAAATTATATGTCAATGAAGTTGTTTTTTTAAAAAAAGAATGGCTGTCAAAAAACAGGGACTGTGTGTCTTTTCCACCTCCAATGTCGGTTGAAAGGATGGATTCTTAGATCTGAACAAGCCACTCAGTTCACTATATTAAACTCTTACCAGACTCTTCCTTTTCATTTGCAATAATATGTATAGAATGATATTTAATTTTTACTTGGAGGATCTAATAATCAGTTACTGAGGAAGACAAAGAAATTACTATAGCACGCTAAATGCTAAGAAAGGGCACACTGAGAAATGTAAACAAATACTAACTAATCTGGTGAAAAAGTAGAGAAATAGCATTCTGGGTTGAGGGAAAAGCATAAGTAAAGGATGAAGTGCTGGGGAAAATTCTAAGTAGCATTGTATGGATTGATAAACATATGGTGCATGGTGAGGACTGAAGCTAGAGATATAGGCAGGGATATTTTAGGAAAGGCCTTGTTTTTTTGTATTTAATTTTGAAATTGGTTAGGCGTGACATAATCAGATCTGTACTTGAAATGAGAGTACTCTATCAACAGTGGAGAGGATGGCTTGCAGAAGAAGACTGGAGCCAACTGAAAGGTCATAATCATAATCTAGACTAGTGGTCTCCAAAGGGAGTCATAATCTATTAAATAATCTATTAAAGCGTGGGAACTTCTATTTACATGCCATATATCTTTAAGTTTTCATTTTCTATGTAGGTTTTATATTTACATTATGTGTATGCACATAATGTATTATTCATATGACAGTAAATGCACATAATCTATAAATAAATATTAAGATATTTACACGTATTGGTGAGTGCATGTTCAAATATTTCCCAGTAGAAATTCATATCAAAAAGTTTGGACACCAGGTCCGGTGGCTCACGTGTATAATTCCAGCACTTTGGGAGAATGAGGTAAGAGGACTTTGAGCCAATGGGTTTGAGACCAGTCTGGGAAACTTGGCAAGACCTCATCTCTACAATAAATCAAAAATTAGCTGGGCATAGTGGCATATGCCTATAGTTCCAGCTACTTGGAAGGCTGAGGCAGAAGGATCACTTGAGCCCAGCACATTGAGGCTGGGGTGACCGTGAGCAGTGTGCCACTGCACTACAGCCTAGGCGACAGAGTGAGACTCCAACACACAAAAAAAATAAAAAAAGTTTGGAGACCATTTGTCTAGGTCAGCTTTGTCTAGTTAAAGTATAACATAAGCCATGTGTGTAATTTAACATTTTCTAGTAGCCACATTAAAAATAGCACAATCCCTTACCTTATAAGATATTAAAAATTAATTAAAAATGAATCAAAGACCTAAATATAAGACCTAAAAGTATAAACTTTTAGAAGAAAATGAGTAAATCTTCACAAACTTAAATTTGTCAAAAGATTCTCAGATATGGCACCAAAAGCACAAAAAACAAAAGAAAAATTAAATAACTGAACTGCATAAAATTCAAAAATTCTGTGCTTTAAAAGATAACATTATCCAGCTACTTGGAAGGCTGAGGCGGAAGGATCGCTGGAGCCCAGCAGGTTGAGGCTGCGGTGGCCGGGAGTGGTCACTGCACTCCAGCCTGGGTGACAGAGTGAGACTCCAACTCGAAAAAAAATAAAAATAAAAATAAAAAAATAAAAAATAAAATAAAGAAATAAATACAGAAAAGTCATACAGCTTGACAATTAATTACAAAGTGTGTACTTGCAGAATTGCCATACAGGTCAAGAAATAAACACCACAGTGCCCCAGAAGCCCAGCAAATTTTTCTCCTCTCTGGGCGACCAACTCTAACTTCTGTAATGTAGAAGCTCTGACTTTTGTCACAGGTGGTGCTTCTGCCATTGGATGCAGTTAGGATGATGCAGCTGCACAGCCAAAATCAAGAAGTTAGCGAAGTTGCCACAGATGCAGGACCTACACAGTAATGCCTGACTTATGTATGGGTCCATAATCAGCCTTCTAGTCATGTAAATGGCTTCCTGTGTGTGTTTCAACTGGTTCAGCCTTTACTATGGAAATTGCTGGTGTGATAAATTCTGCATATAAAGGTTCAAGGAGAAAAATTATTTTACATTTTCATGGAAGAATCCTTTATTAGATGAATTGAGTAAACAAGTCTCCCAATGTAAAAATTTTTTTTATTTTTATTTTTTTTATTTTTTTTATTTTTTTTGAGTTGGAGTCTCACTCTGTCACCCAGACTGGAG
>NW_007246149.1:700790-702670 GCF_000164805.1 Carlito syrichta | reverse complement strand
GATCCTTCCGCCTCAGCCTTCCGAGTAGCCGGAATTACAGGCATGTGCCACCATGCCCGGCTGATTTTTTGATTTATTGTAGAGATGAGGTCTCGCTGCCCAGGCGGGTCTCGAACCCGCGGGCACAGGCCATCCACTCACCTCAGCCTCCCAAAGGCGCGGGATTACAGGCTGAGCCACCGAGCCCGGCTAAAAATTTTTTTTAAATGTATAAAATTGAATAGCAACTGTCTTCTAAATTAACTTGATGTCTTTTTGTACCTGTTACACATTTAATTATAAAAGTTTTATATAATAAAGATTTGTTTCTTAAAAAAAAAGATAACATTAACACAGTAAAAAAGACAACCTATAGAATAGGAAAAACTTTATTATCATATATCTGACAAGGAACTTGAATCCAGAAAACATTAAAAACTCTTATAACAATAAAAAGACAAATAACCCAATTAGAGCATTCACAACAGTATTCTATCTATAGAAAGCTCTAAATAATTGTATACATACATTTCTGTACTCCTTGTACTGTTGATTACCTTAGAAATTATTACAATAATTGGGTCAAAACACATGTGCATTATACATTTTCAGACATTCTTTGTACAAATGTAAATTCTCATGAACTAGAATGAAAGTTCTCCAATTACAGAAATTTTTGTATTTTAATGTATCCTAAGTATCTTGAATGGTACCTAGTACAAAGGAGGTGCTTAGTAATTAACGGCTGAGTGAATGAACTTTATATAAGACGTCTTGTTTCTTCATACCTTAGCTACTAGGCATCATCAATCTTTAAAAGTTTTAAAGTTTACCTCATAGGTAAACAAAAGACTGTTTTAAATTAAATTTCTTTGTGAGATTTAACATCTTCGCATATGTTTGCCAGACATTTGTATTTCTTGCTTAATGAACTTGTCTATGTCCTTTTCCTACCCACTTCAAATCTTACCTACATGGTTAGTTTTCTACATCGTTAAATTATCAAGTTCCTCTATCATCTTACCAGAACCACTGATTTTCAATTAATATCTACTCTACTTAGTGTCTTACAAAAATGTTTCTATATTCCCCTCCACGTCACTCTGTTGGCCCTCCAGTCTGAAGATTGGTTCTTCCACTGCTTGTGAGCCGAATTATTCCTTAAAGGTGCCCTTCGAGTTCCACTTCCTCCATTTCTGACTGTGCCAGCCTTCACAGATCTCTCTTCCTCTGGCTGACACAGTCTAGCATACAAAACAGTATTAAATTATATTTTTGGATAATTCTTGATATTCTTTCATGTGTGTTAATCTTTTCTGCCTTAATGGATGCAACCCCAAAATGACAGGAGTATTACCCCAGTGGTGCCTAACAATAGAGCTGATTAGAGTGGGCACTTAATGAATACTTCTTGACTGATTTCATTGTAAGTGAATTTTATTCAGATGAGGTCGCAGCAGTTCAATATTAAAGTAGAACGAATGCTCAGCATCTAAGTACTGAACTAGTAAAAAAAAAAGTACAATAAGTTAATAAGGGAAGGAGGCAAATGTCATAGGTTATCAATTCATCTCTTCTATATTTCAACCACCGACATTTTAAAATGTGGAATGTTGCTAAATGATTTGGTGCTATAGGTGGATTCTCTTTATAAATCTGGGAAATTAAAAGTGGGAAGAAAGGAGGAGTGTTAAGTTTAATTGAAATGCAAAGCAAGACAAAGAATTGCTCAACTACAACTGAGTTTACATCTCCTTCACACAATGGACATACAATGAAAACAAGTCCTTTTCAAGTTCTTTATTTATTTATTTTTTAAATTTAATTTTTTTGAGTTGGAGTCTCACTCTGTAGCCCAGACTGGAGTGCAGTGGCTGCTCCTGGCCACTGCAGCCTCGACC
>NW_007246149.1:601540-700312 GCF_000164805.1 Carlito syrichta | reverse complement strand
TTTTTTTTTTTTTTTTTTGAGACAGGGTCTCACTCTGTCACCCCAGGCTGGAGTGCAGTGGCATGATCATAGCTCAATGCATCCTCCAATTCCTGGGCACAAGTAATCCTCACACCTTGGCCTCCCAAAGCACTAGGACTACAGGCATGCAACACCTTGCCTGGCTAATTTAAACTTTTTTTTTTGTAGAGATGGGTGTCTCACTATGTTCCCCAGTCTGGTCTTGAACTCCTAGCCTCAAATGATCCTGCCACCTTAGCCTCCCAGAGTACTGGGATTACAAGTGTGAGCCACTGCACCCAGATGATCACTTCCTAACTCCAAATATAGCTTATTTGTCTTGGTTCTGTCAATGGCAGTCAGTACTTCCAATTATTACATGTAATTTCCTAACAGTACTAGCCCAGCCAATGTGGATGTGGCAGAGGTCTATTTATATCTCAGCTGTCAAAGCACAATGGAGGAGGACTGATATCTGTCCTGAGTTCTTCAATACTGGTATGGTTCTCTTAGTATTTCAAAACCCAAACAAAAAAGTTTATGTGAGGCATGCTAATTAGTTACTCTGCTCTGAAACAACATTTGGCTTTTAATCTTTCTCAATTTCAGCAGATCAGAGTTCTGTCTCTACTAGCATGGCACGAAAAATGGTTGTAAAAAAATGCACACACGACAGAAGGACCCTAGGTTCAGAAAGCTTCAGTTCAGTCCTTACACTACCTGCTGAGTCGGAAATGAATGAGGACTAAATAGTATCTCATGCTGATTAGCTATAGTTATATGAGACTTGCTCTAGTTTCTTCTACAGGTTTACATTCTCAAATTCATCATGATTAGAATAGCAGTAACTTTTTTTTTTAAGTGAGAAAGCAAGATTTATTGAGAGGACAGAGAAGCTCCCACAGTGGGAGGGGACCTGAGGGGGTTGCCCCGGCAGTAACTTTTTGAAGGACTATTCTTAAAGTCAACTCAAAAGAAGTAAGTAAAACTTTCCCCAAGGGCAAAAATGAAAACTCATTTATATGAGAAAAAAGGAGAGGAACATTTTAATTAAGTACAAAATTTTGCTAGTTTCCTCTGTTTTTCTTCCTTTACTATGAAGCTCAGTAGGCTGTGAAAGTTGACTTAAAGCTCTTTATAAAACTAGGTAGAAACTAAAGCAAAAGGTCTATAGTATGCAGTAAATCTTACAATTTGAAAGGTTTACCAACTTTCAGAACAGTCTCCATTCAGATTAGCTAAAGCAAACAGAGAGGCACACACTAAGACCATGTTAGTGCCTGGGTGTCACCCATTTAGTGTGGCAGGTTAAAGAGAATAACAAAAACACGTAACCAGAAAATCTTGTTTGCTATTTTCAAAACAATCATGACAGAAACAAAAACATTACTTCAGATTTTCAAGTTTAGTCAAGTCAAGAAGAGCCTATTATATTTTAATCTACTTTAATTGTATAATCCCTTTTAACTTTTCACAATGGTGTCCCGGAAAGAGTTTAATACAATATTTATTGCTCATACCTGTATGAAACTTCAAAATATGAGTAGCTTTATTTTATAATTATAGAATTTCAACTACAAAGAGGAATTTTTACGTTATTTTTCAAACTAGAAAAATTATGCAACTACTTTACAGGCAATTAACATTATAGAAATATGTCTTAAGAAACTGACTGAGGCGGGGCTTGGTGGCTCAGCCCGCAATCCCAGCACATTGGGAGGCTGAGGCAGGTGGGTTGCATGAACCTGCGGGTTCGAGACCATCCCTAGTGACTTAGCAAGACCTCATCTCTACAATAAATAAAAAATTTGCCGGGCGTGGTAGCACATTCCTGTAGATCTGGCTACCTGGAAGGCTGAGGCAGAAGGATCACCAGAACCCAGAAGGTTGAGATTGGGGTGGCCTTGAGTGTGCCAATGCACTCTAGCCTGGGTGATGGAGTGAGACTCCAACTCCAAAAAAAAAAAAAAAAAAAGAAACTGATTGATACTAAAGAAAGAAAGTGAATCTCAAAAGTAGTTTTATTTCCAGAAGGTGTCTCTACTCATTATTTCAAGACACTTCTCTAAAATTAAATTTGTTTTAAATAAATATCAAATTGTGCCTAGTGAAAGGTTTTGGAACCTTGGCTTTTCCTTTAGAATTAACTGCAATTTGCTTTAAGAACACGTCAATGAGTATAAACAACTAGCATTTACTGAACACCTAATCTAAATCAGGAACTGTGAACTTAGTGTAAGTCAGAAGCTTCACATCCATGTTCTCATTCTAATTTCATGATATTACCTGAGTAGGAACAGGCAACAAATAAAATTTTTCACTGGCCACACAATTTATTAACAAAAATATAGCACTGAAAAGCAGAAGTTCTAAAAATTAAAGTTTTGGCTAATCCTTAAGCATGATCTATCTGAAGAATATTCAGTGATATAAGACAATGTTCAGACTTGGATTCTGTGATGAAAAAAATTAAACTACTAAATTACTCACAGTAATAGCCTAAATAGTAAGAAAATATGTGTTGGTATAAATTTCTGAGTGGTTATTCTGAATGGCAAGATTATCATTCATTTTCCTAGTTTTATTTATTTATTTTTATTTAATTAATTAATTTATTTTGAGTTGGAGTCTCACTCTGTCGCTCAGACTGGAGTCAGTGGCCGCTCCTGGCCACCGCAGCCTCAACCTGCTGGGCTCCGGCGATCCTTCCGCCTCAGCCTTCCAATAGCTGGAACTACAGGCGCGTGCTAACACACTCGGCTAATTTTTGCTTTATTGTAGAGATGAGGTCTCCTCAAGTTGCCCAGGCGGGTCTCGAACCCGCAGGCTCAGGCAATCCACTCACCTCAGCCTCCCAAAGGCGCGGATTACAGGCTGAGCCACTGAGCCCGGCTTCATTTTCCTAGTTTTATAAAATAAATATTATTTTTATAATCAGAAACTTCCCATCGATTATATCTAATATATCTTATTCTGGTTGTTGACTATATGATACTTTAAATCAAATTTAGTATGGATAGAATCTACTGTATAGTAGTTCCAAGATAAATTCCTTTGAAATTTTAATGTATTTTGGTGTAGGCTGATTTATAATAAAAGCTTTATTTTGAAAATATTTAATTTATTGTTCAGATTGAGTTGTTTCTATTACTTTAATTTCTTAATTTCTTTTTCTTTTCAAGGAGATGGACGTCTCTCTATGCTGCCCAGGCTGGAATGCAGGGGCTATTCATAGGCATAATTACTGCATACTACAGCTTCAAACTAATAGATTCAAGTGATTCTCCTGTCTCAGTCTCCTTGTAGCTGCGATTACAGGTGAATGTCACCACACCTGGTTCCAATTTTTTAATTTCAAATGTGGAGGATTAAACACAGATTTTCAGGTTAGATGTGGTGGCTCACACCTGTAATCCCAGCACTTTGGGAGGCCAAGGCGGGAGTATCGCTTGAGCCCAGGAGACCTCATCACTACAAAAATTAAAAATACTAGCTGGGCATGTGTCTATAGTCCCAGTTACTCGGGAGGCTGAAGCAGAAAAATTACCTGAGCCCATGTAGTTGAGGATGCAGTGAACCTGGGCGACAGAGTGAGATCTCTGACAAATAAAATAAAATAAAATAAAATAAAAATAAAAATAAAATAAAATAAAATAAAATAAAACTTGGAGGTTTAGCCTGTAATCCCAGCACTTTGGGAGGCCAAGGTGAGTGAAGTGACTGAGTCTGCGGGTTTGAGACCAGCCCCAGCAATCTGGCGAGACCTCGCCTCTACAATAAATAAATAAATAAAATTAGCCGGGTGTGGTAGCACGTGCCTGTAATTCTGGCAACTTAAAAGGCTGAGACGGAAGGATCATCAAAGCCCAGCGGGTCGACGGTGGGGTGGCCATGAGTGTACCATTGCACTCTAACCTGGGCGGCGGAGTGAGACACCAATTAAAAAAAAAAAAAAAAAAAAAGAAATGAAATACAATACAATACAATAATATAGATTCTTTCAAAGGCTATATTGCTTTTGTCTTAAATAAAGTTAAAAAGAGCATAAAGCCTTCTTTACAAATATCCTTTAAGAAATCAGGGCTGGGTATTGTGGCTTAAGCCTGTAATCCCAGCACTTTGGGAGGCCGAGGCGAGAGGATTGCCTGAGCCCAGGGATTCTGAGACCAACCTGGCCAACTTGATGAGACCTCGTCTCTACAATAAATCAAAAAATTACCTGGGTGTGGTAGTGCATGCCTGTAGTTCCGCCTACTTGGAATACTGAGGTAGAAGGTCAACCCTAGGGTGGCGGTAAATGTGCCACTGCACTCTAGCCTGGGCGACAGAGTGAGACTCCAACTCAAAAAAAAAAAAAAAAAAGAAAGAAAGAAAGAAATCAGATGAGGACTTTGCAAACTTCAGAAATGTGTCAGACCCTCAACTGGGATCTTCTGTGTCACTGGTCAATTTTGTGCATAAAGTAGGCCCTCAATAAAAGTCACTGAATGAATGGGTAAAGGAACACATAAATGTCCTCTTTGGATATCTAGACTTACTTTCCCGTCACTCAGTTTAGATGACCTGAGAAGCACTTCCTCAAAATAACCCTCTGGCTCACCATGAGAAGAATGCCTGGCACCAGCTGGCAGGAGATATTAATAGCATGCCCATTAGGCACTTGTTCAAGGCACACAGATAGCTCAGTGATAGGATTTTAGAAATATTTGGACAGTTAAGATTATTTGGAATATGAATCAGTATGGTCTGTTAAATCTTCACTGAGAATATTAAAAATCAACTTCTTTTAATATTCTTTAAAAAATAGTAAAGTATATCAGCAATAATTGCTTTCAATTTCAGAGGAACTCAGCATTTGGGGCTAAAGAAAGCAAACTTGTAACAACAAAATTCTTTTATTTTCTTGTAACAAATTTTTTTTAAAAGAATTCAAATGGTAAAATAGACAAGAGAATGGACTTTTTCCATTAAATTTCAATTTTAGTAGTTTGCCCATTATTTGCCACTGATAAATAGGTCTTTTGCCCAAGAAACTACATTCTATTCTTCCCTATGTAACATCAGATTCAAAAACAAAGATATACTGAAATTTACAAAATACCATAAGTCATCTATAGTGACTTTTGGAAGCACTGGGAATAAAATAGGACGACAACTAATTTTTCTTTTTTCCTTTTCTTTTTTTCAAATAATGTATAATTTAAAAATACCTGAATCTTCACCAGACAGAATTAAAGACCCCAGCCACAAATTGATACTTTCCATTTCTCTAGTCTTGATCTAAATTTGGCATATATGTAATTTAATCAGTAAGAGATACAGTCTAAGCATACTTTTCCTATAAAGTGGTCTATATCCCATATCACTTTTTAAAAAATTTTTTACTCACCACCATACTAGCAAGGATACATTACTTTAGATAGCTGAAAAGACATTCTATTTTCTGAGCCAACACTTCAAAGTTTCTACAAAAGTAACAGTGTTAAGATGGATTTTTCTAACTTAGTGTATAATGTCTCTAAATGTCCAAATCAATTAAAATAAAAACAAGCAGCTTTGAATCCTCACTGAGCTAGATAGAGGCAGTGAGAATAAACAAGAAATAGATGTAGTTGCTGACCTTGAAGAGCTTTCCATTTAAGTGGGGGAAACAGACAATGATAAGTAATGAATAAGAGATATGCTCCACTGTGTGGAATGGAGAAGACAGGTGTTTGTTTTTTGAGTTGGAGTCTCACTCTGTCGCCCAGGCTGGAGTGCAGTGGCATGCTCACAGCCACCATAGCCTCGACCTGCTGGGCTCAGGAGATCTTTCCGCTTCAGTCTTCCAAGTAGCTGGAACTATAGGCATACGCTACCATGCCCAGTTTATTTTTTGATTTATTATAGAGACGAGGTCTCGCCAAGTTGTCCAGGTTGGTCTCGAACCCCTGAGCTCAGGCAATCCTCTCACCTTGGCCTCCCAAAGTGTTGGGATCACAGGCTTGAGCTACCACGTGCAGCCTGGAGACAGATGTTTACAGGCAGGGAGATACACCTGTCCTCATTTTGGGTAGAGAGGCAAATAAGGCTGTAGAGGCGGGGCCACATTATGGAGGGGCTTGGAAGTCTGGCAAAATCATTCAGATTAGTGTGGGAGCAAATGGAGCAGTCGAACCTTTTTGCAAAGTAGAAAAGATTTAGGTGGGAGAGAGGGCTTAGAAAAAAAATCAAGTAGGTCAACTTGAAACCTGATGGGTACAACTTTCTGTTCATGTACAGTTGTCCTTGGTATCCATGGGAGGATTGGTGCCAGGACACCCCTCCCCTCCTACCTCCTGTGGATAACAATATCCTTGAATGTTTAAATCTCTTATGTAAAGTTGGCATAGTATTTGCATATAACCTAGGTACTTCCTCCCTTATACTTTAAATCATCATCTCTAGACTACTACTTATAATCCCTAATACAATGTAAATGGTATATAAATAGTTGTGCTCTATTATTCAGGAAATAGCGACAAGATAAAAACAGCCTATACACGTTCAGGACAGAGGTGACTCTTTCTTTCTTTTCTTTTTTTTTAGGTTTTAAAAAAGAGTTTATTAGTGAGAAGAAGAGAAGGAAAAAGGAAAATTCATGGCAGAAATCCCTGTCATGGACAAGTTTCTCAAAAAGAAAAATCGCTTATTTCTTAAAAAAAATTTTTTTCTATTAGCAGTTGGTTGAATTCACAGATGCAAAATCCACGGACACGGAGGGCCAACTGTACTTTTTAAGTACTTTTAAGTAGTATCTCACAAGATAATTAGTGGATTTTCTAAAAATTTTCTTGGTTTTCAAAAGATTTTTATAGTTTAATCAAAATACCATATTTGACTTCCATATCACCTTCTCTTAACATGTCAAAAAATGTAGGCGGGTGAATAAAAACAAGAGATGAAAATAACATAATTAATTTTAACTTAAAAAGTTGTTGACAGTGTGTTGTCATTTTGTGGTGGCGGCGACAGTAAGATGGCTCCCCGCGTGGGTTCCGCAGCATCCTAGGTGCTGAAAGAGTTAATTCAGCCATCACCGGTTAGATTGACTAACTACAGACTTTCCTGAGCCCAGGATCAGGAAGAGAGTTCTGCTTCCTGCTCAATTATATATAGTAGGTTGGCTCCTGGAGCTGGGAGGTGGGGCCAGTTCCAAAGGCCTCTGGATCAGTCGGGCGCCCATGTGGTGAGAAGGGAAGGGACCCCTATGCATGAGAAGAGGAGCAGCCCCCTTACCCACAAGAAGAAGGATGGTCCCCCTTACCCATGAGAACAGGGGGCCATTCCTTACCCATGAAAAGAGGGATGGGGCACCCCCTGCACTGTGAGACGAGCGGGGACCCTGAATCCTATGAGTGGCACAGACCTCAGCCCCCAAGCAGCCGAGTCGCCACCCAAGCTGGGTTTTTCCTGTGGGCCAAACGAGGCTTCCCTTCGCTGTGTTGGGGTCATGAAACCTCTAGCGACTCACACAAAGGAGGTCTCACAGTCCCCGTCATCTGGTGCCACCCTGGAATGCTGTGGAGGGTTCCCAAGTCCCGGCTGCCTCCCCTGGGTCATCAGGGATGGGACACAGGGGACAGTGACATCAAGAACTGTGACACCATGGACTGTGACATCAGAAATGGTGACCCAGGAAACCTGGGTGGGAACTGGTCACAGGACTTTGCAGTTGTGCAGCTGAGCCAGGTGCTCTGGGCCTTGCGTTCATGTAGCTCTAGGTGGTAGTATGGCGACCACCACCTGAGTCTCTGGATGACTGTGGCTACTGACCGAGGGCAGGGAAGAAGCTAGAGCAGCTACCTACACTCCCCCGCCTTTTGGAAGACTCACATAAAGGAGGGCGGGGGAATGCAGAGAGTACCTGAGGGAGCCTGCAGCAGATGAAGAGCTCTGAACCTGGGAGACAGTGTCCTGCACCCGATGGAGAGAGTCCTGCACTTGAAACAGAGCCCTGAACCTGGAAGAGCGTCCTGCACCTGAAGTTGGGCCAAGCATTTGAGGGAGTCCTATGCCTGGGAGAGCCCTAGAACCTGAGGGAGAACCCTGCAACTGATGAAGAGAGTCCTGCATCAGAGATTGAGTCCTGTGCCTGAAACAAAGTCCCTGAAGCTGAGGGAAAGCTCAGCACCTGATGGAAAGCCCCTGCTGAAGGAAAAATTCTTCTGATGAGTGAAAACCCTTGGACGTGAGCAAGTCCGTCCCGATTTTTTTTCCATTTCTTTTGTCCTAGGTATGACCACAGCAGAAGATTCAGAGAACAAGGTTGTGTGTTCTATCTCCACACACAGACTGGCAGTCATCTAAAGCTACCATTGTCCCATTTTTCTGTGTTCCTATAAGCCCTAGAAATCCCTATAATTCCTCACCTGCAGTGATGCCAAGAACCCCTATTTGAAATTTCATCCATGTAAATAAAAAATTTTAAAAAAAGTTATTGACATCTGAAATTAATGTGCAAATAAAACAAAAACAGGGTCCTTATTACTGAATCTAATTCTATAAAAATTCTAACATACAACTCTATGCTATAGACCATTAAACTCACTTAAATACATATTGGATGTGATAATTACTGTCTTATTTTGTAAGCAATTTAATATTATGCATTGTAAAAAAAGTAATTTTGCTTTGTCATTCAACTCAGCACATTATCAAAAAGCACAATGTAATTACATTTAGCTTGAGTAGATAAGTAAAACAAATATATATTGATTACCTTTGCTTTAGTCGTCTTTTGGCTGTTGTGGGAACATTAGCACCATAGCCATAAGAAAAAAGAATCCTTTCAGCCTCAACTTCATTTTCAACTGTAAAATATTAAAGCATATAATGTGAAATAGCTGTTTCCCTTCTAAAAAGCATGCTAGAAGTAAAAATAAAAGAAATTACAATAATGACTTAGGGAACATAAGAATGTTAAAAATGGCTAATGCATAATCTCAAACAGCCCATTTGTTAAGTAGAAGCATATTTCTCAAAAGTACTCCTTGCTTGGATTTGCTCTCTTTACATTCTAGAAGGTATAAGGGATTGCACCATATGACATATTTTCTTGTTAAAAAGAATAATAATACATAAGTTGTATTTTTTTTTTTTTGAGTTGGCATCTCACTCTGTTGCCCAGACTGGAGTGCAGTGGCCGCTCCCGGCCACCGCAGCCTCGACCTGCTGGGCTCCGGCGATCTTCCGCCTCAGCCTTCCAAGTAGCTGGAACTACAGGCACACACTACCTCGCCTGGCTGATTTTTTTGATTTATTGTAGAGATGAGGTCTCGCCAAGTTGCCCAGGCGGGTCTCGAACCCACAGGCTCAAGCAATTCACTCAACTCAGTCTTCCAAGGCGCAGGATTACAGGCTAAGCCACCGAGCCCGGCTCATAAATTGTATTATTCTGAAGTACTCAAAGCCTTTTTGCATGAAGTGTATATTATGTAATATGACAAATAACAGTCATATATCAATTTCATTAATTCTTTTCTTGATGATAAGAAATGACTACTTTTAGTTAGGACAGATATATTTATTATTTTATCAGAACAACTATAACCTGCAATCATAAAACCATGAACCTATGTAGGTTACTCTGTAAAAAATATGCATAGTTCTAAGCATATGTTGACGGACATAATCTTTTTTAATTATAAAAAAATTCCACAAAAAATCATTTACTTATCAATTCTGCCCTTGTTACACCATTCCCCCAAAGGAATTTTTAACTAACAGGTTAACATCTTACAGATAAAAAGTTTTTTGTTTTTTTTTTGAGTTGGAGTCTCACTCTGTCACCCAGATTGGAGTGCAGTGGCCCTTCCCGGCCACCGCAGCCTCGACCTGCTGGGCTCCGGTGACCCTTCTGCCTCAGCCTTCCAAGTTGCTGGAATTACAGGCATGCGCTACCAAGCCCAGCTGATTTTTTGATTTATTGTAGAGATGAGGTCTCGCCGCCCAGGTGGGTTTCAAAACCGTGGGCTCAGGTAATCCACTCACCTCAGCCTCCCAAAGGCATGGGATTACAGGCTGAGCCACCGAGCCCAGCTGATAAAAAGTTTAAATGCAATGATACTGTACTACAAGTTGGAATTTTAAAATATTTCAAATGCCATCAAAACTAAAGTTTTACTAGCTCAAATTAAAGCAGTCAATTACATACAAAATTTTTCATAATATCTATCAGCAATCATTATATAATTTAATTTTAATTTTTTTTTTTTTTTAGTAAAGATCTAACTCTGTTGCCCAGGCTGAAGCACAGTGGCATGATCATGGCTCACTGCAGGCTTGAACTCCAAGGCTCAGGTGATCCTCCCTCCTTAGCCTCCTGAATAGCTAGAGCTATAGGTGTGTGTCACCACGCTTAGCTAATTTTGATTTTTTGTAGAGATGAGATCTCGCTATATTGCCCAGGCTGGTTTTGAACTACTGGGCTCAAACCATCCTCCTGCCTTGGCCTCTCATAGTGCTGGGATTACAGGCGTGAGCCACTGCACCCGGCCAGCAGTCATCATTTTGATGTTAAAAAGAGAAAATCACTTTATGAAAGTTGGCGCTAAGGGAAGCAGGATTGGCAGTAGTGGGAATCTGCATGGGGAATGGGGGGCACACCTCATCAGCAAGGGAACCTGCATAATGAACATTTGTACACCTAAACCTGAATTGCACCCCTCATCTTTAAAATAAATAAATTAAAAGTTTTTTTTTTAAAAAAAGTTGGTGTTCCTATGCTGGGTGTATATATGTTTAGGATAGATATTTCTTGTTGATGGATTGAACCTTTTATCATTATGTAGTGATTTTCCGTATCTTTAAATTTTTGATAGCTTAAAGGGTATTTTGTCTGATATTAAGATAGCAATTCCTGCTTTCTTTTGAGTTCCGTTCGCCTGAAATTTTGTTTCCCATGCTCTTACTTTGAGTCTGTGAGTGTCTTTTCTGTTGAGACGAGTCTCTTGGAGATAATATATTGTAGCCTTATGATATTTTTATCCATTTTGCCATTGTACATCTTTTCAGTGGTGCATTTAGTCCATTCACATTCAGGCTAATTATTGAGATGTGAGAGTTTATCCCTGTCATGAGGTTCTTATAGAGTTTGTTATTGTTGCTGTTTATGTGTTTGCTGTCTTTCTTTTGATTTTTGGGTTGATTCATGTGTGTTTTCAATCTTTTTCCTGCATTCTTGTGAAGGACATTGTTCTTTTTTTCGTTTCTTCTGTGTTTAATACTTTCTTAAGTGTTTATTGTAGAGCTGGTCTGGAGGCTGTGTAAACACTCAGGGATTGAATGCCTGGAAAAGATTTTAATTCTCCATCACTGATGAAACTTAGCTTAGCTGGGTAGGTAATACTTAGGGTCAAAATTGTTTTATTTGAGAACTTTGGAGATTGGGCTCCAAGCTCTCCTAGCCTGAAGTGTTTCTGTAGGTAAGTCTGCTGCTATTCTAATTGGTCTTCCCTTAGGTAGTCTGATCTTCTTCTCTTGCTGCCTTTAGGATTGTTTCTTTTATATCTACTTTGTGTAGATGAATTACTATGTGTCCAGGTGTTAGCCTTCTCATTTGTTGTCTTGCAGGGGTTCTCTGAATCTGTTGCATTTGAATGTTTGCATCACTGACGAGATGAGGGAAGTTTTCTTGGATAATTTCATGGAATGTTTGTTCCAGGTTAGTCTCTGTGTCTCCATCTGCCTCAGAGATTCCAAATAATCTTAGGTTCAGCCTTTTGAATAAAACAGCTTAGAGGTAAACTAAAAAAAGATATTGACTCTAACACTATCATAGCTGGGGACGTAAACACCCCACTGACAACCCTAGACAGATCATCAAGACAAAAAGTAACAAGGAGGTCTGGAACCTCAAGGTTACGCTTGACCAAATGGATTTAATTGATACCTACAGAACACTCTACCCAATAACCACATAATATACATCCTACTTATTATCACATGGCATGTAACTCTAAGATTGGCCACATCCTTGGCCATAAATCAAGCATAAACAAATTCCATAAGATTGAAATTCTGCCATGTACATTCTCAGACCATAGTGGAATACAAATAAATATTAACACCAACAAAGGTCCCCCAAAACCGACAAAGACATGGACACGAAACAGCATGATGCTAAACAACTCCTGGGTCAACATGGAAATCAAAACAGAGATTAAAAGATACCTGGAAACAAATGAAAATGAAGAAACATCATACCAAAATCTCTGGGATGTCATGAAAACAGTACTGAGAGGGGCATTCTTATCTCTACAAACACACATGAAGAAAAATGAAAAGTTCACAAGTTAATAGCCTAACAAATCACCCGAGGAAGCTGGAAAAGCAAGACCACCAAAACGCTAACTTCAGCAGAAGAATCCAGATCACTAAAATAAAAGTCCAAATTCAGGACATAGAACACAAAAATATAATACAAAAAAAAAATCAATGAAACCAAAAGTTGTTTTTTTGAAAGGATTAACAAGATTGATGGACCCCTAGCTAGAGAGAAAAAGTCCAAATAAACACAATCAGAATGCAAAAGATGAAGTCACAACTGACCCTGAAGAAATACAAAAGATTATCAGAGATTACTATGTACACCTATATGGAAACACACTCAAAAACCTAAATGAAATGGAGGACTTTCTTACATCAGACAACCTCCCCAGGTTGAAACAAGAAGAAATTGAGACTCCAAACAGACCAATAACACCCCAGGAAATCAACCACATCATATGAAAACTACCTACAAAAAAAAAAAAAAGCCCTGGACCAGATGGCTTTCCAGCAGAATTCTATAAAACATTGAAGGAGGAGCTGATACTAATCCTACTGAAAGTATTCCAGGTAATTGAGAAAGATCGAACTTTCCCAAATCATTTTATGAAGCTAGCATCACATTGATACTCAAACCGGGTAAAGATCCAATAAAGAAAGAGAACTACTAGCCAATATCCTTGATGAACATAGATGCCAAAATTCTCAACAAGATTCTAGCAAATTGGATTCAATAACACATCTTGAAAATCATCCATACAATCAAGTAGGATTCATCCCCAGGATGCAGGGCTGGTTCAACATCTGTGAGACCATAAATGTAATTAAATACATCAACAGATGTAAAAACAAAAACCATGAGATTATATCATTAGATGCAGAAAAAGCTTTTGATAAAATCCGGCACTCTTTCTTGATAAAAACCTTCAAACATTTAGGCATAGATGGAACATAACTCAAAATAGTAAGAGTCATTTATGAGAAACCTACAGACAGCACACTGCTAAACAGACAGAAACTGGAACCATTTCTCCCGAAAACCAGAACAAGACAAGGAAATCAGGGGTATCCAAATAGGAAAAGAGGAAGTTAAGTCATCCCTCTTTGCAGATGACATAATTCTATACCTTGAAAGCCCAAGACAATCTGTCAAAAACCTCCTTGTACTGATAAAGGACTTTGGCAAAGTCTCAGGGTACAAAAATAAATGTGCAAAAGTCAGTCTCATTCCTATACACCAAAAATAAACAGAAACCCAATAGACACACACACACACACACACACACACACACACACACACACATACACGAGATACCTTGGCATCTTCCTAACCAGAGAAGTCAAAAACCTTTACAATGAGAACTACAAAATACTGCTCAAAGAAATGAAAGATGACACAAACAAATGGAAGAATATTCCATGCTCATGGACTAGAAGAACCAACATTGTTAAGATGTTTATCCTACCCAAGGTAATCTACAGATTTAACGCAATATCCATTAAATTACCAGCAGCATTCTTCTCAGACCTGGAAATGACATTGCAGGAATTCATATGGAAACATAAATGACCACGTATAGCCAAAACAGTCCTCAGCAAACAAAACAAAACAAAACAAAACAAAGAGGGAGGCATCATGCACCCAGACTTTAAGCTTTATTATAAAGCTACAATAATCAAAACAGTCTGGTATTGGTACCAGAACAGGCATATAGACCAATGGAACAGGATAGAGATTCCAAAAGCAAAACCTCAATTTCTCAACCAATTCATCTTCAACAAAGACTCCGCCATCAACCACTAGGGAAAGGAGAACCTATTTAGTAAATGGTGCTGGGAATATTGGCGGAACATATGCAGAAGATTAAAACAAGACCCCTACCTATCACCGTACACACAAATCTACTCTAAATGGATCAAAGACTTAAACGTAAAACCTCAAACTATAAGAACCTTAGAAAACGCAGGAGACACCCTTATGGAAATTGGAACTGGCAACCAATTCCCGATCAAAATTCCAAGTATCCATGCCATAAGAGATAAGATAGACAAGTGGATCTCATCAAAATGACAAGCTTCTGCAAAGTCAAAGAAACCATTGAAAGCGTGGGGAGACAGCCCACAGACTGGGAAAAAAATATTTGCCAACTGTATATCTGACAAAGGCCTAATATCCAGGATCTACAAGGAACTCAAATGTGCCAAAAAGAAAAAAAACAAACAACCCCATTACAATGTGGGCGAAAGATATGAACAGACACTTCTCAAAAGAAGACATATGATCTGCCAATAGATACATGAAAAAAATGCTCAGCCTCACTAGTCACCAAAGAAATGCAAATTAAAACCACACAGAGATACCACCTAATTCCAGTCAGGATGGCCTTCATCAATACCTCAAAAAACAACAGACGCTGGAGAGGATGCAAGGCAAAGGGAAGACTTCTACACTGCTGGTGGTAGTGTAAACTAGTACAGCCTCTGTGGAAAACAGTGTGGCAATTCCTAAAAGATCTAAAAATCTACCTCCCATATGACCCACAATCTCTCAACTGGGAATATACCCAGAGGAACTCATATCACTCTATGAAAAAGATACCTGCACACGCATGTTTATTGCAGTATGATTCACAACAGCAAAAACATGAAATCAACAGTGCTGCCCATCAAAAGAGGATTGGGTGGAAAAAAAGTGGTACACATACACGATGAAATATTACACAGCCATAAAGAAGGACAAAAATTATGAATTTCACAGCACCTTGGATGGACTTAGAGGCTATAATACTGAGTGATCTACCACAGAAACAAAGAACCGAGTATCAAATGTTCTCACTCATAACTGGAACTTGAAAGACTATTGTAATACTATAAAAAAGGAATTGGCAATAGTGGGAAACTGCTGGGGGTGGGAGAGGGGAACCGCATCAACAAAGGTATCTGCATAATGAATATTTATATACCTAATCCTGAGTTGTACTCCACCTATTTAAAATAAACATTAAAAAGAAAAGTGTACTAAAAAATGTCAAAAAAAAAAAAAGAGAGAGAAAACTTTCAGGAGTATTTCGAATTTAAAACAAAGCCACATATTTTATAAGTGAGGTTTGACTATTTGCATGCCTATTAATGTAATATGCATTTAATTGTTGATTGGGTTTTTTTTGGAGTAAAAATTTTAGAAATATTCATAAGAGTTTTCCTTTAATTTTTTTCCTATTTTTCACAGTGAACCAGAATCAGCCTTCAGTGTAGGATTATTAGTTGTGAGGGACACATGGAAACATGATACACGACATTGCCAATAATCTTTTCAGCTATCAGATATCTCTAAGTCCAAGGATGAGTTCTCCAACTCAGCTCTACTAAAACTAGAGCTAACATCTAGATATGTATCTAATTCTTTTCTTTCTTAAGTGTTCTAAATTCAGAAGGGGAGACAAATTTAGTTCGCATCTCAGAAATCCATCAACTATATATTGGTGGACATACCAAGTCTACCAAGTCTGAGTTTAACACTTAATGAATTAATAACTCATGGGATAGCTATTCTAGCAGTGAATAACTACTGAAACAATGTACTATGCAATATGTAAAGAGAGCTCAACAATGTATCTTAAAAGTAGAGCACAAAGCAACTATATGAGTGCCACTATTTCCCACACTAGAAGGTATAAGAAAAGTATAGAGACACTGAAATCCACATAGAAGGCACAAGAGGGAACATATGCAAAGGCGTAGACTGGTGATGTGTGTGAAATTTTAATAATTGTGAGAAAGTGGTTGGATTCTATCTGGAGAACAATGGCAGGAGAAAGGTAGGCTTAATTCCAACAGTGAATGGAACCAAAGTCTTGTTTACTAGGCTAAAAAGTTTGAATTTTATTATACAGCCAAGAAAAGACTAATAGAGATTAACATAGAAGGGTGATCAATGAATTTTTACTGTTGATGCTGATATCATAGAAAAAAATTCCAATAATGGAGAAGCAAATGGCTTAGATAAGGGGGATAGAGAAAGTCTAACAAGTTATAATAATTCAGCTAGATCTAGTTCATAATAGTAATGTAGAAAAGAACTAGATTCTAAACAATTGAGCAGGTGCTATGGGGAGATGAGGTACTCTAGATAGAATGAGGGTGGACTCAAGGTTAACAAAGGCTAGTAGAGTGATTAGATAAAAATTTAACTTTTAACAGATCAAGAATAGAGTCCCTTGGTATGCATGGGGATTATTTCCATGAACACTGCTGATACCAAAATCCGCAGATGCTCAAATCCCTTATAGAAAATGATGTCTCATTTGTAAATAACATGTGTACACCTTTCCATATATTTCAAATAATCTCTAGATTACTTATAATACCTAATATAAATGTATATGCTATGTAAGTAGTTGTTATACTATATTTCTTAAAATGGTATTATTTTTATTACATTGCTATTTTTAAATTTTTTCCCCAGTATTTTTGACCTGTAGTTGATTAAATCTGTAGATGCAGACCTGGTGGATACAGAGGATGACTCTAAGAAAAATTAGTAAGTTTCAGGTAAGAAAGAGGAAATGCAAATAACATTAAATTTTCAATGATAGCAGGAGCTTCACACACACCTGTAGGTTAATCACTAGCTTTTTGATTGTAATTGAAGTTGTAGGAAGAGATAAGATTATTCAGAAAGTAGTTAAGTAAGAATTAAAGAGGATGAGGTAAAAACTCAGGAGAACCATAAAAGAGAGTTAGATAGTGCTAGAGTTAGACAGAAGAATAGCAATATAATAAAAATAATACCATTTAAGAAATATAGTATAACAACAACTTACAACAAAAGCTATGGAGAAGAAACAATCAAAGCTGGGCGAGATGGCTTACACTGCAATCCCAGCACTTTGGTAGGCAGAGGTGGAAGGATTACTTGAGCCCGGGAGTTAGAGACGAGCCTGGGAAACATAGCAAGATCCCATCTCCACAAAGAATAAAAACTAGCCAGGCATGGTGGCACGTGCCTGCATTTCTAGTTATTCAGGAGTTAAAGGCAGAGGATTACTTAAGCCCAGGAGTTCCAGGCTACAGCGAGCTATTATGGTGCCACTGCACTCCAATCTGGGTGACAGGAGAAGATCCTGTTTCTAGAAAAGAAAAAAAAAAAAGACACGAGAGAAGGGAGATCTGAGAAATCTGACAAAAGCCCGGTAGGATGAAAATGGGTAGCAGGTTCCTGAATTGAACAACTATAAATTCAGTTTTTAAAAAGTTAAATTTATTTAGCATTTGGGCAATACTTTTTTTCTCTTTTTCCTTTTTTTTTTTTGGAGTAAGTGTCTCACTCTGTCACCCAAGCTGGAGTGCAGTGGCATGATCACAGCTTACCAAAACCTCGACCTCCTGGGCTCAGACAATCCTTCCGCCTCAGCCTTCTGAGTAGCTGGGACTGTAGGTGTGCGCCACCAAGCTTGGTTAATTTTTTTATTTTTGTAGAGATGAGGTCTTGTGTTTCCCAGGCTGTTCTTAAACTCCTGGGCTCATGCAATCTTCCCATCTGAGCCTCCCATAGTGCTGGGATTACAAGCTTGAGCCACTGAAACTAAGTTCCTCAAATATCCAAACAGTACACTTATTTGATTACAGAAAGTTCAAGTATAAACAGGATACTGTAATTTGCTATGGTCACACCCTAATAAATGAAGCCTAACCATCTTCATGCCAGCTGAAATTAGCTGAATTATATGATAAAGCTTCCAAAATTGTACAAATTGTAGTAAAAGAAAACTTTGTGCTTACATCTTTAAAATTTTGGTTAATCAATAGGTAGCCACTAAATAAGGATAGACTATACTGCCACGTCTAATGTGAATCGTATCTGAAGATTATTTTAAGATGGTTTAGATAATATAAAAAAGTTAACTTCTGTATTTGCTCTAAAGATTTTAAGAAAATATTTACATACATGGAAACTCTGAAAGAACTGTATGGTTTACACCCATATATCCAACATATGGATTTAAATCAAACATTGTACTATGTGTTTATTACAAATCTATTTAGCCCTGTTTCCACCCATGAATCTTATTTTCTTGGTGCCCTTCAAAGAAAGTTACAAACATCTGCACACTTCACCCCTCAATAGTCCAACATGCAAATCATCAGTCATGGTGCAATCTTTATTTATAGTTCTTTTTTAAAAAAACAGACAGGCTCAGTGGCTTACGCCTGCATTCCCAACACTGTGACTGCCTTGGCCTGGGAGTTCAAGATCAGGCTGGGCAACATGGCAAGGCCCTATCTATACAATAAATCAAAATATTAGCCAGACCTGGTGGTATGGGTCTCTAGTTCCAGCTACTTGGAAGGCTGAAGTGGAAGGATCACCTGGGCCTCGCAGGCTGAGGCTACGGTAGTCATGATCATGCCACTGTGCTCTAGCCTGAGCAACAGAGGGAGACTCCTGACACAAGCAAGCAAACAAACAAACCAAAATAAAACAAAAAACCACAAAATTTACAATGGTGAAAGGTACAATTCTTTTTTTTTTTTGAGTTGGAGTCTCACTCTGTCGCCCAGACTGGAGCATAGTGGCTGCTCCCGGCCATTGCAGCCTCGACCTGCTGGGCTCCGGTGATCCTTCTGCCTCAGCCTTCCGAGTAGCCAGAATTACAGGCGCATGCTACCACGCCTGGCTAATTTTTTGATTTATTGTAGAGATGAGGTCTCGCCTGCCCAGGCGGATCTCGAACCCGCGGGCTCAGGCAATCCACTCACCTTAGCCTCCCAAAGGCGTGGGATTACAGGCTGAGCCACCGAGCCTGGCTGGTACAATTCTTAAGTCTACTATTCAAGGAGTTTTGAAATGTATAAAGGCTTTGAAATCTTTACATATATGTAACACAAACCCTATCAAGATATACATAATATTCAAACATCCTGGAAAGTACTATCAAGCCACTTTTCCTAATTAATTCCTGGGGACAACCATCCTTAGAAACAACTACTATTCTGTTTCCACCAAAGATCAGTTCTGCCTCTTTTATAATTTTTTATATTTAATCATATAGTATAAACTTTTTCGGGAAAGGCTTCTTACACTAAGTATAATGCTTTTCAGATTCATCCATGTTGTGGAATGAATCAGTTATTTGTTTCTTTCTATTGAGTAATCTGCTACATGAATGTATGAGTTTGTGTACCCATTTTCCTATAAGATAAATACCTGGGCTGTTGCCAGTTTTTGATTATTATGAATAAAGTTCCTGTGAACGTTCTAGTAGAAATCTTTCTGTGTTCTCTTAGGTAAATAATTATAAATGGAATGACTGGGCCACTGATTAGGGTAAGAAACTGCAGTAGCTCCACATTGTCACCCACATTTGATATAGCCAGTCTTTATAATTTTAGCCATTCTGGTTGTGGTGTAGGTTATCTCACTGGGCTTTTAATCTGCATTTCCCTTGTGACTAACAATGTTGAATATTGTTGTTATGCTTATTTGCCATTCATGTATCTTCCTTTGTGAAGTGTTTGTTCAAACCCTTTCCTCATGTTTGTTTGTTTGCTTGTTTGTTGTTTTTGAGTTGAAGTCTCACTCTGTCACCCAGTGGTACACTCATGGTCACCCTAGCGTTGACCTGCTGAGCTCTGGTGATCCTTCCGCCTCAGCCTTCCAAGTAGCCAGAACTAGAAGTGTGTGCCACCACGCCTGGCCAATATTTTGATTTATTGTAGAGATGAGGTCTCGCCAACTGCCCAGGCTGGTCTCGAACCCACGGGCTCAAGCAATCCACGCCTCAGCCTCCCAAAGTGCTATGATTATAGGCTGAGCCACCAAGTCCAGTCTCCTCATGTTTTAAAGAGTTCTATTTTCTTTTTATCACTGAGTTGTATGAGATATATATATATATAAATAATGGGGGGGGGTTGGGTTGGGATTGGCAGGAGCAAGAAATTGCCAGGGAAGGTGGGGGCATTCCTCATCAACAAGGGTACCTGCATAATGAACATTTGTATACCTAACCCTGAATTGTACCCCACATCTTCAAAATTAAAAAAATATACATATTCTTGTGTATAAGTTTCCTATTGTTGTTGTTAACAAATTACCAGACTTGGTGGCTTAAACAATGCACATTTATGATTTTACAACGGAAGTTATTAGTCCAAAAATCAGTGTCACTGGGCTAAAGTTGACCTTTAGCAGGGCTGATCTGTCTAAAGTTCTAAGTGAAAAATCTGTTTCCTTGCCTTTTCTGGTTAGCAGAGGTTCTAGAGATGAGAACATGAACATCTTTAAGAGAGCAGTTTTCAGTCCACTACACTGGGATATCAGTTTTTTGTCCAATCCATGTTTTGCAAATCTTCTCTAAGTATTTTCCTATTTTGGATATCATTTGTTTGTCACATAAAATTGTGATTATCTTCTCTGAGTCTGTGGCTTGGCTATTCATTTCTTAATGGTGTCTTTTGAAGAGCAGGAGTTTTTAATTTTGGTGACTTCTGCTTTATCAATTTTTTTAAAACAATGATTGCTTTCAGGGTCCTGTCTAAAAAATCTTAACCTACCTCAAACTGCAAAGACACTCACCTATATTTTCTGATAAAGATTTATAGTTTAGTCCTGTAATCCCAGCACTTTGGGAGGTTGAAGGAGGACTGCTTGAGCCTAGAAGTTCAAGACCAGCCTAGGCAACATAGTTAGATCTTATCTCTACAAAAAACCAAAAAAGTAGCTGGGTATGGTGGTGCATGCTTGTAGTCCCAGCTACTTGGGAAGCTAAGGCAGAAGAATTGCCAGAGCCCAGGAAGTCGAGGCTGAGGTAAGCTGTGATCGGGCCACTGCACTCTGTCCTGATAAGATTGAGTGAGATTCCCAACTCAAAAGAAAAAAAAAAGATTATAGTTTTAGCTATTCTCTTTAGGTCTCATCTCAAATTAATATGAGCACATGGAGGTTTATAACCATATAGATATCTAATTTTTAGAAACATTTATTGAATAAAATTTCCTTTCCCCATTTGAGTGTTTTGTTGCCACTGTTAAAAATCAAATTTCATTTATGTATATTTCTTTTTCTGGGTTCTCTAGTCTGTTTTGTTGCTGTATTTCTTTCCTTTAGTCAGCATTGTACTAGTTTGACACTGTAGCTTTATAATTAAGTCTTGAAGAAGGCAATGTTAAGTCTTCTGATTTGGTCTTTTTTGCAGGATGAGGGGGAGCAGGGTACTACTCTGTTGGCCAGGTTGAGTTGCACTGGCTATCTGCAGGCACAATCATAATTAACTATAGCCTCAAACTCCTCAGCTCACGTGATCCACCTGCCTCATCCTCCAGAGTAGCTGGGACTTCAACTTTGTTGTTTTTTCAAGATTGCTTTGACTAACTATTCTAGGTCCTCTGCATTTCCATATAATGGGGATACAAAAGAGCCTGCTGATATTATAATTGGGACAACAGGAATTTATAGATTATGTAATATATTTCTCGATTTTTGGGGGGATTTTCTTTAATTTCTCTTTAACGTTTTGAGGGGGGTTTTTTTTGGTTAAATGTATTCCTAAGTATTTTGTGTTTCTTGATAGTACTGTAAATGAAATTGCTTTTTATATTTACTTCTCTAATTGTTTACTTCTAGTATATTTTGGATAATTTCCTATAGCCTGCTTAATTTACTAATCAATTTTAGTGTTTATTTTGTAATCTTTGTAGTCTTATTCTCCCTTTCTGATTTTTACATCTATTTTTTTTCTGATTAGAAAAATTTATTTTTTGTAGGACATGGTCTCACTATGCTGCCCAGGCTGGTCTCAAGTAATCCTCTCACCTTGGCTTCCCAAAGTGCTGGGATTACAGGCGTAAGCCAAAGTGCCTGGCCCTGACTTTTACATCTTTTATTTCTTCTTGCCTTATCTCACAGATTAGGAGTTCAAATGCAGTGTTTAATACAAGTTATATAAATCATGAAAATCATAGAAATCCTTGCTTTATTCTCTCCCTTAATGGGGAAAGCATTCAATATTTCAGTATTAAGTATAATTTTAGCTGTAGGTTTTTTGTAGATGCCCTTTATTAGACTGAGGAAGTTTTCTTCCATTCCTAATTTGCTCAGACAAAGGGACATATGCAAAGTTATGAGAGAGAAGGGAACTTTCAAAATAATATGATATAAAGGGAATGGCAAGACATGAAAAGTAGAAAGAGAAACAAAACTCTAATCATAAAAAGTTATATTAGAAAATTTGGCTTTATTGTCTTAATGAAGACAATAGAAAGGGATTAAAGCCGATTTATGAAATGATCAAATCTATATTTTACAAAAATTTGACTCTGATAAACTGAAGATACATTTAAAATATTTTGCAGTTATCAGACACTGACTTTAGAAATGGAAAATAAGATATATAATATAATCCTTACATGAAATGTGCCCAAAACAATTAGAACCTTACCTAGATTTAGACTCAACTGAAGTTTAAGAAGAATGCCACTGTTATTTATTTATTTATTTTAAGTTGGAGTCTCAGCCCAGGCTGGAGTGCAATGGCACTCTCATGGTGACCCCAATGTTGACCCGCTGGGCTCAGGTGATCCTTCTGTTTCAGCCTTCCAAGTAGCTGGAACTACAGGCGCATGCTACCATGCCGGGCTAATTTTTTGATGAGGTCTCACCAAGTTGCCCAGTCTGGTCTTGAACCCGTGGGATCAGGCAATCCCCTCACCTTGGCCTCCCAAAGTACTAGGATTACAAGCTTGAGCCACTATGTCCAGCCTGCTGTTATTTTTGACTTCTGAATACAAATACTATACTGCAGCAACAAACATCGCAGTCGGCAGTGAAATGTCAATTTAAAATATTCCTTGAAGTTAGAGACAAGACAGGAAGATAGTATAACCAGAGAGAAAAAAAGAAACAGAAGGCTACAGATAACAACATATCCAATGAATTTCTTGGGTTTTTTGTTGTTGTTGTTGTTGTTATTTTTTAAGAAAGCAGGATTTTGAGAAGACAGAAAAGCTCCCACAGTGGGAGGGGACCGGAGGGGGTTGCCCCCAATGAATTTCTATCCATCCTTCAAGACTAATTCCAGTGTCGTCTCCTCTCTTAGCTATTACTCACTTCTGAGTGGAATTAATTTATGGTATCTTTGTATGTCCACTGGGAACTGCTTATCTCTTACTTATACCATTTATTTTACTACTTTAATTATTTGTTGACACGTTTGTCTCTCCCACTAGATTAGACTAGGAACCCCTATGAGACAAGAATTCCATGAACTCCATATTCTCAGTTTCCAATAGATGTAAATACTTAATAACTGTTGAATGAGTGAATTTAAATAAATAAAAATCTACCATATTTAATCTATTTCTTTGTGACTGAAACTGTTGAGATTAAGATAAAGTACAGGGTAGTTTTTAAAAATGGTCACCAATTATATTTTAAGGAAATTTACCAAAGTAGTTTTAGAAACAATTTCAGGTTTCTATTGTTGCCGGAAAAAAAAAAAAAATTGTGCATCTGTGTAGGAGGAGACTTACTTTCTGCAGTTTGCATTATTATTTCATCAAGCTCTTTTTCCAATTTCTCATAAATGTCTAGTCTTGCTTGATGCTCTGAGTTCTGTGTTTGAAGTTCAGTAATGCGTTTTTCAGAAGAGGCTTGGAGACTATAAAATTCTTTAGTTAAAACCTAATAGTGGAAGAAAAGACAAAGACAGAATTAAGTAGGTTAACAGTTAAGACAAAAATATGATAAAAAGATATATTTAGGCCTTTTTTCTTTTTAATTATTTAAATATTAAGAGAAAGTACAATTAAGATGACTAAGGTGGAAGTAAAGCATTTATTTCTAAGGTAAATAATTCAGTGTTTTTAACTGAAAATTATAAAGCACCTTATCCTTATTATACAAATTGGATAAAAAATGAATTTAGGATTTAGAAATAGTTATAGGAGTAAATTAGCACTTGCTTGTTAGAATTTAAAAACTGCAATGTCATACTTACCAGGAGGTCATTTATCTGGAAATCACAGCTATTGAGAAAGGCTTACAAAGCTGTGTGTAAAAACGATATACTCATAATGAGTCAGTCTTTCAGTTTCCATGAGAGCTTGTTTAATCCACCCTTACCTTGGCTTTAATAACATTTTTGGTTTTCTGAACGGTCATAAATTCAAAACAGCAAATCAAGAGATAAATGTGAAGTGCTGCTTGGGGTAGTATCAGCAAACGTCTTTGTAGACAAAGAATGAATTAAAAAATTTACTGAAAAGGAAATGCAAAGGAATGGAAATTGGAGTCATTCTGTGTATGAACAAAACGTCCTGCACTTTTCAGTGGTAACTCTTTGAAGGAACATTATGGCGATAATAAAGGACTGAAAAAAGGAGATGCTTCTAGTGATAAAGAAATGTTGTGATGTGTCAATTCCAATGATTTAGAACATTTACTAGTATAGACTAAATTATGGAGTGGTACTACACCTGTTTCCTAACACAAAATAAGTAATATTCTGTTTTATGAGAGGCAATAGAATATTATGGTTAAGAATATGGTTTGAAGCCAGAAAGATCTGGATTTCAGTGTGGCTTTGACATGTATTAGGTGTGATCTTAGGCCATTACTTATTCTTTACAGGCCTACCTTAAAACACTATTTGAAGAATTAAATTAGATGATAAATTTATAGGATTTGGCAGAGTACTTGGAACATAGAGTTAAAAAATACTATTACTACCGATAGAAATACAATTATAAAAATTCTGTATTAAATAGCTCATGAAAATAGAGTCCCACTGATTTAATTATCCTGAATTTTCTATAATTAAGCACTTTTGAGGACAACTTATTTTCTCCAATAACATAAAGCTCACCTTAACAAATGTGCATGATTATGTGCTTTCTGTGATGTGGCAAAAGAAGAAGACACAGAAGATAAAGCTATTTACAGTTCTTCACAAATTACAAACTGCAATATAATTTTCTGTATTTCATGTCATTTTCTTCAATTTTCAGCAAAACCTCCCCCCAAAGCAAAGAAAACATTATCCCTACTCCCTGCATACTTAGTCCTATTGAGGGTGGAGAAGGAATAACATGGGAATAATATTTTAAGGAGATTTCCGGTTGCCCTGATTAGGTCAGAAAAACAAAATTTGTGTTTTAGTATTATTTCCTCTTTATTCTTGCTAGCTGGGAAGGAATGTGTTCTCTAGAAACTTAGTAATTCACTATGTAACAAAATCACTGTTCAGTGAAACAATCTGAGACTTTCATGGAGTTCATCATATTGGGATGTAATTCACTAAAATCCGGTGGCTGATGGCAATTCCACTGCTGAGAGACTGAGAGTAAAGGCAATGTTCAGTGACGACCCCCACAGCAGATCCTTTTTCAGTTGTATCCCATGTCCCCCAACAAAACACCACACAAAGAAAGCCTGCATAAATGATTATCTAAAGAGATAAGAAAAGTGTTGAAGATGAGACATTTTATAAAGTATTATTTTAAGAAGAGATTTTTAAAATAGTATTAATTTGAGAGATATAATGTAAAAGTCATCTTTTCATAATGCAAAGGAGCAATTCTCAGAAACTTCTCATTTGGGACATCTCCCAAAAGCTCTAGTACCCAATGATGGAGAATTCCCATTTACTATGGATTTGTCTGAATGACTGCTATGAGTAAACTTATTACTGTTTCTTAAAAGTCAAAGAAGAACTTGACTTAGGCCATGAAAGACTGCTTTATTAAAGATTCTTTAGGAAAAATCAATATATGAACATTTCAATTTAAACATGGATACATAAAATAGGTCAGTTACTTCAAGGACTCCATTAACTATTCAGCCTCCATAGTGGAAGTTTCCTTCCATTTATAATAGATGTATTAACCAAATGATAATACAAAATCACAGGTCAATAACTGCCTTAACAGAGACACATATACAAAGCCAGTGTTGGGGAACCCTTGCCAATTAATAACTAAGCAAAAATAAAATAAATCATCCCTAATTTATAAATCAGTTAGAATACTGAGTAAAAGTCTAGAAAAGCCCATTATCTTTAACCTTCATGAAATTATTTCTCTCTAAATTCATTATAAATGAGAATTGCCTTAGAAATACTTTTTAAAATTCCAAATGATTCAAACAATGGCATTATATTAGTCTTAATCAAACCATTCATTCCATTATTCTTTCATAAAATATTTATTGAGCATCCACTATGGGAGAGGCACTGTGTTAGGCATTAGTAACACAATGATAAAGAATAGTTCCTGTTCCCTCCAGGCCTCAGTTTTGTTTTTTTTTTTTTTGAGTTGGAGTCTCACTCTGTCACCTAGACTGGAATGTAGTGGCCACTCCCGGCCACCACAGCCTCGACCTGCTGGGCTCCGGCGATCCTTCCGCCTCAGCCTTCCATGTAGCTGAAACTACAGGCACGCACTACCACGCCTGGCTCATTTTGATTTACTGTAGAGATGAGGTCTCGCCGAGTTGCCCAGGCAGGTCTCGAACCCGCGGGCTCTGGCAATCCACTCACCTCAGCCCCACAAAGGCGCGGGATTACAGGCTGAGCCACCGAGCCCGGCTGGGCCTCAGTTTAATAAAGGTAAAAAATGTAAAGGCATTCCTCTAAGCCTCAGTTTTACCAACCAGAATTTCTAGAATCATAACACTTTTTACAAAGGTGCTTCTCCATATAAGACCTTTAAACAAAACAATATAATAATTACTAGTCATCTGCATCTACAGGTAAGCGGACAGGTGTATAGGAGAATGGTTTACAAACTGCAAGCTGCAACCTTCTGGAGATGCGGAAATCCATTTGGTTTGCAACCAGTTGAAGACAATAAAATAGAATATGTGGGAGAATCAGCTGCAACAGATGATGACTCTGCAGACTTTCCTAAAGAAGGTATATAAAAAAGTTTTAAAGACTGAACACTGATTTGCCTCAGAAGTAGACACCATCGACAATTTTTGCTTATATCTTTTATATTATAAATATATTTTTAAAACCATTTTAATGTTCTTCACTACCCTTTTATTTTCTGGGACCCTTTATCTAGTTAGGTTTAGTTTTATTAATCAGAGTATTTTCCAGAAGTGTAATCTTTGAGGGATTATTGCAATAAATACTCTATTATTATTTACACATTATGGTGGTTAAACATATGGGATGTTTCCAGGTGAATATAAAAAAAATGTAAAGTCAGGCTGGTCAGATGTGAGTTCTAATTATAGTTCAGTCACGTACTAGTTGTGTGACCTTAAGTAATTTAACTTTTCTAGAATAAAAAAGTAGAAATAAAACACCAATCACTCAAGGCCAATTTGTTAATCAATCACAACCACTATACAATTTATGGTGTATTTCTTCAAAATCATTTTTCCCACCTCATGCATACTTAAAAAGCTAGCTCATACAGTTGTGCAAAAAGCTGTTTTTATCTATTATAATAAAAGTGCATTTTCCATGTTATTATGTGGCCTTAAAATATCAATTGGTAGCTCACACCTATAATCCCAGCACTTAGGGAGGCCAAGATGAGAGGATAATTTGAGCCCAGGAGTTCAAGACCAGCCTGGGCAACATAGCAAGACCTACTCTCTGCAAAAAAAAAAAAAAAAAATCGATTAAATGTCATTTAAAAAGGAGTATTTTGGAATTTTGACTACAAGCATACATATATATTTCCAGATTAAAGACAAACAGTTGCATTTTATGATATTCACCTTATAACCTAATTAAATTATGATTTGGGAAAAATGAATTCACATCTGATTAAGTTTCAGTTGAGAAAGGTTTTTTTTTGTTTTTTGTTTTTGAGTTGGAGTCTCACTCCGTTGCTCAGGCTGGAGAGCAGTAGCATGCTCAAGGCCACCCCAGCATCCACCTGCTGGGCTCCAGCGATCCTTCTGCCGCAGCCTTCCAAGTAGCTGGAACTACAGGTGTGTGCTACCACACCTGGTTAATTTTTTTTGTTTTTAATTGTAGAGATGAGGTCTCGCCAAGTTGCCTGGGCTGGTCTCGAACCTCTGAGTTCAGGCAATCCACTTGTCTCAGCCTCCCAAAGTGCTGGGATTACAAGTCGAGCCACTGAGCCCGGTTGAGAAAGGCTTCTAATTGACTACCTTTCAGTTTCTTTGCCTCTTGGTTTCTGTTTAATGACCTACAATGATATTTTTTCATAACTGTAAAAGACTTTCATATGCAGCAAGGAAAATCAGAAGAGTCAAATGCTTGAGTTTACTAGCTGGTATACTATGGCAGGAGCTGAAAAGTGAACCAGAAAACTTCATTTATCTTTTATCCCACAAATATTTATCTTTTGGGGGGCGAATACTTCCTTCTGTTATCTTTCTTTTTATCCCCCCAGCATTTCCTAACTTACTTAAAACAAAATTCTATAGGAGCAAAGCAAAAATATTTTGAGAATTTCTATGAATAGGTGCTAAACATAAATGTGTGCTTTATATGTGCCAAACAGACTCTCTAATAACATTATAAAGACATTGTTTTTATTATTCCCATCTGGCAAGGGATAGCAACCAAGGCTCAAAGAAAATGAATAATTTATCCAGAAAGCAATGAGTAACTGGGATTCAAATCTTAGGTCAGCTGACCCTAAGCCCACAGGCCTAACCACTACTCAGTATTGCTGTAAGAAATCCAATTTGAGCAGAAAAGATTTCCAGTTTTCTTTTATGATAAAACTAAAAAGGAAAGCTTCCAAATCTTACAACTGACTGACAGTAAAAACTTGTATGATCTGGTTAGCTGTCTAGAGCATGTGGGCCACTACCAGAGCCACTAGCCACATGTGGATAATTACATTTAGATTTAATTTACGTAAGGTTAACTAAAATCAGAGGCTAACCACATTTCAAGTGCTTAAACAGCCACCATGCTGCAAGTGGTTACTGAAGAATGCAGATATGAAACACTTCCATAAACACAGAAAGCTCTGTTCAAATCCCTGTTCAAATCTGTGAGCTTCTTTTAGAAGAATCATTTCTTGTTAAAAGTCGTATATGTAATCAGGTTCGGCACAATGCTTATGATCTAACAGATCTCAGTTAGAAAGTACTGAATACTATCAATTCAATTAACTACATGCCAGCTCGGACTAAAACCTGGAAAAACATTGGTCATTTTTAAAAAGGTGCAGGTTCTGACATTATGGAACTTAAGATCTAGTGAGGAGAATGAAGAAAATAAAAATCACCCATAATTATACCATCAGAAATAGACTTTAATATTTGGATATATTTCCTTCAAATCTTTTTCTGTGTACATTAATGACTTTTACTGGACATGTAACCTGTAGTCATGGTCATGCGAGTGACATAGTTTCATCCTTAATTCAATGTTTCTTCTTTTTTGAGTTGGAGTTTCACTCTGTCTCCCAAGCTGGAGTGCAGTGGCATGATCATGACTCACTGTAGCCTTAACTCCTGGGATCAGGTCATCCTTTTGCCTCAGCCTCCTAATTAGTGGGGACTACAGGCACATGCCAATATGCCCATCTATTGTTTTTTATGTTTTTGTAGACACAAGGTCTTGCTATGCTGCCTAGCCTGGTCTCGAATTCATGGTTTCAAGACATCCTCCTGACTCAGTCTCCTGAAGTGTTGGGATTACAGGCGAGAGCCACTGTGCTTGGACATTCAATGTTTTTAATGAGCGTTTCCCTCAAATCTAAAATATTCAAGAACATAATTGCATGCAATCGTATAATGAATGGACATGGCAAAAAACACAATTTATAACACACTAATTAAAAATTGTTTATCTTCTGTTGGACATTTAAGTTACTTCTAATTTTTACTATAATAATGTTGTGATGAACATAATTTTTTTTTTTTTTTTTGAGTTGGAGTCTAACTCTGTCACTCAGAGTGCAGTGGCATGATCACCACTACTGCAGCCTTGACCTGCTAGGCTCAGGCAATCTTTCTGTCTCAGCCTTCAAAGTAGCTGAGACTAAAGACGTGTGCCACCATGCCTGGTTAATATTTTTTATTTATTGTAGAGACGAGGTCTGACCATGTTGCCCAGGCTGGTCTCAAGCTCCTGGACTCATGTAATCCTTTGCCTTGGTCTTCCAATGTGCTGGGATTACAGATGTGAGCCACTGTGCGACGCCTGATGTATATCATTAATATTAACCTTCATATGCATCTCTTACTATTTCCTTAGATAAAATTCCTTTAACTAAAATTACTAGATCAGACTGGTATCAAAAATAAAAAAATAAAATTACTGGATCAATTTTTTAAGGACTTTAACACAGATTACCATAATCTTCAGAAAGGGTGTTCCATTTTTGTAACTGCATGAGATTTCCCATTTAAGGGTACTCTTGCCAGCAATTTAAAAACAAGGCCGAGCTCAGTGGCTTAGCCTGTAACTCCAGGCTGAAAGTGGATTGCTTGAGCCCACCAGTTCAAGACCAGCCTGGGAAATTTGGCGAGACCTTGTCTCTACAATAAATAAAAAATTACCTGGGTGTGGTAGCATGCCTGTAGTTCTGGCTACTTGGAAGGCTGAGGCGGAAGCATCACCAGAGCCCAGCAGGTTGACACTGGGTGGCTGTGAGTGTCACTGCACTCCAGTCTGGGCAGCAGAGTGAGACTCCAACTCAAAAATAAAAAAAAAATAGATAAATAAAAACAATACAGCTATGTAGAAGTAAAAATTTTTCTTAGGCTGGGTGCAGTGGCTCAAGCCTATAATCCCGACACTTTGAGAAGCCGAAACAAGAGGATTGCCTAAGCCCGTGGGTTTGAGACCAGCCTGGGCAACATGGTGAGACCTCCTCTCTACAATAAATCAAAAATTAGCTGGGCGTGGTAGCACATGCCGGTAGTTCTAGCTACTTGGAAGGTTGAGGCAGAAGGATTGCCTGAGCCCAGCAGGTAGAGGCTGAAGTGGCCATGAGCATGCCACTGCACTTCAGCCTGGGTGACAGAGTGAGACTTCTACTCAAAAAAAAAAAAAAAAAAAAATTTATAAATGCATATTTCTTTAATTATTAGTGGGAATTCATACCTTTATTTATTTATTAGCAATTTGCATTTCTTTTCCTAGAAATGGTCCATTCTTTTTTTCATTTATTTGTGTAGAAGAGGAAGACATGTCTTCTTGATAAAAAAAGGATGTTTCAAAATTAAGAACCCAGGTCCTTTGTCATAATAACACAAATATCTTTAAAGATATCGACTAGTCTGTATTTGGTTTTCCTTCCAGTTGTACTACGGAATTACTTTATTAAGTTAAAAAAAAGTAGGCCAACATTTGATAATAAATGAATATATAATATTACATAATGAAAACTGAAAAACATGTAATTCTGAATATTCTCTTTTAGAATAATGGTATTTCTTCTTATATATGTCAGCGGAGTTCTAAAGTGTCTTTCATATAGATTCTGCACCATGAATGAGATCTTTTTTTTTTTTTTTTTTGTATTTTAACAATTCCAGCCTTTTTTGGCATACATCTTTCTAAAATACATATTTCCTTGTTTTTTTTTTCTATGCAGGACAGTGCCAGGTACTATAGTAGAAAACTCAATATAAGCCTTTTACTTAGGGAGCTTATATGATATGTTAATGTTGAAAGAAGAGACTGTACACGTACCTCCAATTTTTTCTGATACTTTTCACATTCCAGTTGACACTTCGTGAGATTTCTGGCTGTTTCCTCTTGTAGAAGTTGAACACGTTCACTTTCAAAAGATTTTACTTTACTTTGATGGAGAAATTCTGTTACTCTGCTTTCTGTACTAAGCTGTAGTTCTCTGTACCTGAAAGAAGCAGAATGGTTATGAGACTCCAAAGACAACAATCTGAATGATTTATATAAATGTAAACCTTACTCCAACTTTTTCTATACCCTCATATTTGTGCAGGTAATACTTTATATTTATTCAGAAAAGCTTTTATAAATAATTTAGATAGGCATATGTATAGATATGTAAGTCCAGAAGACATCAATTAATTTCCTCTATTCTACCCTCATTTTCATGCTTTCCATCTAAAGAGAATTTTTGCCTATTGTTACTATTATTTTGCAAAACTTATTTAAAAAAAAATTTTTTTTGAGTCAGAGTCTCACTCTGTAGTCCAGGTTGGAGTTCAGTGGCACGCTCACAGACATTGGAGCTTCAACCTGTTGGGCTCAGGTGAACCTTTCACCTCAGCCTTCCAAGTACTGGAACTACAGGCGTGTGCCACCATGTCCAGCTAATGTTTTGATTTATTGTAGAGACGAGGTCTTGCCAAGTTGCCCAGACTGGTCTCAAATCCCTAGGCTCAGGTAATCCGCTCACCTTGGCCTTCCAAAGTCCTAGGATTACAGGCGTGAGTCACCACGCCCAGCTGTAAGACATAAAAAAAAATGGTAACAGCAAATTTCAGATATATTGCTTAAAACAACTTAATTTCTATACTCTTCATAGGCCTTAAAAATCTACAGCACTGTTTCTGAGCTTGCTATTTCATTCTAAGTCTAAAGAATGTCAGAAGGAGGCCGGTCACAGTGGTTTAAGCCTGAAACCCCAGCACTTTGGGAGGCTGAGGTGAGAGAATTGCCTGAGCCTATGGGTTCAAGAACAGCCTGGGCAACTTGGCGAGACTTCATCTTTACAATCCATCAAAAAATTAATCAGGCATGGTAGTGTGCACCTGTAGTTCCAGCTACTTGGAAGGCTGAGGCAGAAGGATCGCCTGAGTTCAGCAGGTCGATGCTGGGATTGCCATGAGCATACCACTGCACTCCAGCCTGGGCGATGGAGTGATTCCAACTCAAAAAAAAATAAAAGAGAGAACGTCAAAAGGAGAAGAATGGCATGAAATATGCACATCAAACTGTAAATTATTGAAACGTTTGTAAAATAAATTTAAGTTGGTAAATATATATAGTTGGATATTATGAAGACATAGTGCAGTTCTATACTTACCTTCGGTTTGTACAACTAGTCTTTTACTCACAGAAAAGGAACATTCTCTTCATTCCATAAGTATAGTTAGTAATAAAACATTTCCATTTAAAATATAAACTACTACATACTATAAATTTGAAAATATTTCAGGTTGATTGTGTTCTTACAGCAAGCAAAACATAGACACATTATATCTTTATAGAGAGCCTATTATAATCCCAGCATAATGCTAGATATGTTATTGAAATCGACTTATTCAAATATTTATTGAGTTAGTCACTATGCTAAGTAATGGGCACACATTGGTAGATAAAATATTGCTTTTCCCCCTTAAACAACTTACAGTCTTCTGTGGAAGAGAGGCAAATAAAAATGAAAACTCAATCAAGTATGGTCAGTGCTTCAACAGGGTAATCCCTTAGATTCAATGCGAACACAAAGGAAGGAGACCTAACTTGGTTTGTGAAGGGGTATACAGGGTTGTGTGTATCTGTGTGCCTGTGTGTAAGGTAAGCAGAGAAATGGGGTGGGAAGGATTCCAGGGACAAGAAACTGAGTATGTGCATGGCAGGGAAGCAGAAAGCATGGCCTGTTTATCCATAATATCTTATTTAGTTCTCACAACAGACCTATTTTGCAGATGAATAACCTTAAGTTCAAAGATGTTATATAATTTCTTTAACAGAACAAGCTATTAGTAAATTTCAGGTTGAGTCTTAAACCCAATTTTATATTATATTCCACAGCAACAGTCCTTCTACTATTATAAGATATTTGGAGGTAAGATAAACCTAAAAAAATTTTTACAAATATTTTTTAAAGGTCATTTCACTCCTGTAAGTGACAATAACATTCAAAGTGCAATCAGAGAAGACAGACATTAGATATGTGCTATTTGCTACTTCACTCTTGGCATGTCTATCTTTGGTACAAGCTCCTCACATTCAGATTAGTGGAAACTCCACACAATGCATATTACACACTACTATGAGGCTTGAAGGTGAATGGCAACTTTTGTGTTGGAACACACATAGACTGCATTACTGAAATAAATTCTGGATAAGTCATTTAGGATGTGATATTGATCTTTCAGATAATTTGTTTTGAAAAGATTAAACTGCACATCGTGCCTTTATATGGATTCAAGACATCGTGGATGCTTCTAATAGCAATGCCAACCCCCACAGGGTAGTTACAGACTGTTTTTAGCACCCTGTTTTTATTCTTTGCACCTGAAAATTACTTTATTTATTTATTTATTTACTTTTTGAGTTGGAGTCTCACTCTGTCACCCAGACTGGAGTGCAATGGCCGCTCCTGGCCACTGCAGTCTTGACCTGCTGGGCTCCGGTGATCCTTCCGCCTCAGCCTTCCAAGTAGCTGGAACTACAGGCGCACACTACCATGCCCGGCTAATTTTTGATTTATTGTAGAGATAAGTCAAGTTGCCCAGGCAGGTCTCGAACCCGCGGGCTCAGGTAATCCACTCACTTCGGCCTCCCAAAGTGCTAGGATTACAGGCTGAGCCACTGAGCCCGGCTGAAAATTACTTTAAACGCTAATATTCTTTCTCTATATTTAGAAGTTAATCAGTAAACAATATTCAGAGATTTAGAACACAATTTAACAAAGTTAGACAATAAACTATCTAGGAGATAACACTATCTCCTATGAATCTGAGTATACTAAGTTGAATACATTAAAGTTTCTACAAAAACCAACAATTCTAAAGGACCACACTATTGCCACGTTGTTTATATAAGTGAAAGAATCTGCCTAAAATCATTATTCTTTGTAATTATTTTAATTCATTAAATCAAACCATGACAATGCTGAACAACAAGGGTAACTGCATAATGAAAATTTGTATGCCTAACCCTGAATTGTACCCTGGATCCTCAAAATAAAAAAATTAAAAAAAAAAAATGCTGAACAAACATCACAGCAACATAGAAGCTGTGATATGCCAAGAGTCCGACAGTTTCAGGTAACTTCCACTTCACTTGTTTTGCTAATAGAACCTGTCACATTTTACTTTGCTGACTCAGACTTCTCATTTCATCCTTTCAGTCTGAACATCTTATTTGAACTAAGTCAATATTATTCACACATTAGCAACTTCATTGTTGATATTCTGATTTAGCATAGTAAACTGAAGAGGTAAAAGTTCTCATAAAGTTAAAATACAGTCAGAATCTTCACAACCATCTCATTCCCAGGCCCCAAATTTGGCTCATTTGTCTTTATGCTACATTTGTAACTGGGTTTTTAGTTTTCATAAAACCCACCCATATATCACATACCATTATTTTTAAAAATAATAATAGAAAGGACCAGAATGAACTGTTTGTTCTTAAGAAATATTTACTGCAACAGATATTTTGGGGTTAGAAGTACAAGGAGAAGAAATGTTAAAAGGTGAAAATTAGCCCCTATACAGGGAGCTACAAGGAAGTTAGCCCATGAGAAATGCTCTTAGGCTAGTATAAATTAAACTCCCCGCAGCATGGCGTGTTCTGTAACACTAAGAAATAACTGCAGGAGAGACATCAACATAACACTAAATTCTCAGAAATGAGAAAACACTTTTGATAACAAAAGTACTGGATATAATGTCAAATAATAACAGGCTTTCATAACAGTATTTTCACCAACAGTCTTTACACATAGATTATGAGGAAAGTTGTTCTTGTTACACTCTGACATATTAGACCAAACATCTGGATGATTTATTCCAAGGAAGGAAGAAGGGGAGGGAGGAAGAAATTCAGGCTGGGCAGCACAGTGAGAACCTGTCCCTAAAATAAATAAATAAAAAATTAGCTGGGTATGGTGGCACATGCTTGCAGTCTCTGCTACTTGGGAGGATGAAGCAGAAGGATCGCCTGAGCCAAAAAGTTCAAGGCTGTGGTGAGCCATGATCCTGCCACTGCACTCTAGCAGTGCAAATAAGGATAACTTGCTCATAAGGATAACTACTGCTTAAATTTTCATATATTTCCTTCTCCTCTTCTTTGCACAAGCAAATATTTTCAAATTTATTCTCAAATACAAAAGTAACTTATCAAATCAATTCTTAGGGTAAAGACTCCAAACATTACAAATAAATATTGCAGACTATTTCATCACCACTCTCAACTCCATTTCTCCTTTCAGAAAAAACCTCTGTTATCAGTTTTCTGTGTATTTTTCTTTTTCCTTTTTTTTGAGTTGGAGTCTCATGTTGGCCAGGTTGGAGTGCAGTGGCATGCTCACAGCCACTGCAGCGTTGACCTGCTTGCTGGGCTCAGATTATCCTTCTGCCTCAGTCTTCCAAGTAGCTGGAACTACAGGCACGAGCCACACCGCCTAGTTAATTTTTTGATTTATTGTAGAGACGAGGTTTCACCATGTTACTCAGGCTGGTCTCCAACTCCCGAGCTCAGACAATCCTCTTGCTTTGGCCTCCCAAAGTGCTGGGGTTACAGGCTTAAGTCACCGCACCCGGCTCTGTATATTTTTCTAAGCAGATTTTTAAAACATGCATGTTTATCATACATGGAATAATATACCAGTCTCCTTTTCCTTTTTTACACAAGTGGCATCATAGCAAATACAATATTCTTCTCTCCATTACTTCCTTTTTTCACTTAAGGATATCCTTCCATGTCTGTATCTCACTATTCTCACTTGCTACATAATTAGACCACGATGTGGACATAATCATTTGGTTAATTCCAGTTCATTTAATTCTAAACTGATAAACATTAAGATTTTTTCAAAATACTTCAAAGTTTCTTCTAATAATTGCCTCCCAGACACAAGTGAATGTTTCTCTAAGAAAGGTAAGATGAAGTAAAATTGTTGGGTCAAAAAAATTTATACTGTGATACTGCCCAGTTTTCCTCCCAAATGGCTATATCAATTTAAAATGCTACAGAAGTATATGAAATAACGGCTTCTCCATATCCTCAACAATGATAAAAGTTTTAAAATACATATCTGAATGTATTTTACTGAATCAAAATTATTTTCAATGAAATTATGGGCTCGGTGGCTCAGCCTGTAATCCCATACTTTGGGAGGTTGTGGATTGCCTGAGCCAGCGGGTCCAAGACCCACCTGGGCAACTTGGTGAGACCTCATCTCTACAGTAAATCAAAAAATTAGCCAGGCGTGGTAGCACCTGCCTGTAGTTCCAGCTACTTGGAAGGCTGAGGCAGAAGGATCGCCGGAGCCCAGCAGGTCGAGGTGGCTGGGAGCATGCCACTGCACTCCAGCTTGGGCGACAGAGTGAGACTCCAACTCAAAAAAAAAAAAAAAAAGAAATTAGAGGAGCAATTACAGAAGTTAAAAAATATCTATCTAAAATTATAGAAAAACAGAGTTCTAGCAGCTATTTTTTTCTTTCCACTTATGAACTTTTCCAAATTGAAAACCAAGGAGGTAGGGAAAACTTATAAAACTAACATTAATGTTGCACCAGTGATTACTACACGACAAGAGAAAGGGATTTAAACAGCATTTGGGTGTTTCTGCAAACATTTCTGCCATTTAGATAATTTCTTTAGCCAGTTTACTTCTCAGCTGTAATACTACATCTGTCATTTTTGGCTTACAAGTTAATTCTTAAATGAATGTGAGAAATCTCTTTTTGCTGAGTTAAAAACGCCGAGTATGTTTAACAACTGTACCATGGATTTATAAGAATTTCAGGCATGCGTCTAGAGTAATTCATTGAATTTATCATATCATGATCAAATAAAACATGTTATGTCATTAATAAATTAAGCAACATATAGTAATATTTGGTAATTTTATAAAGGCAAAAAATAGGTACTACAGGTATGTGAAGATAAAAGTACTTAAGTGAAACAAATATAATGAAAGGAATGTTGCCTTAAAATAAATCAAAGCATGCAGGAGATAAAATTAGAATAAAACATTTTATAACAGTGTTTGAGTGGGTCAGTTTTCCCTATTGTGGCAACATGACAACAAGCACTTAAAATTCAGCTTGAATCATCCTTTGAACCAAGAGTGTGTTTATTATATCAGAGCTTTATAGCACTCAAAACTCTATTTCATGCTGCTTTTAATATATACCTCAGAGTGTTGGGCTACATTAAAGAAAAACACTCCTAGTATACAAACCGGCTCTAAAAGTCATTAAAAAAAACTTTTTGGAGAGATGCTTTCATGAAGACTAATATGAAGTGTTAACAGTAGCATGATAGAGACAAATCATGATTTTGTCCTATTTTTACATAATATATAGCTCAAAGAAAGGACATCATTTACTACGGTTAACACACAAAGTACTGTAAAAGGCAAAAGGGAAAGTAAAAGTCATTTATCTAGATCAATTTTCTAATAATAGGCAAGGTCTATTGATCTTAATTTATATGAATTAGTGTTCTGAAAATGGGGTAAAGAATTCTAAAAGAAGTCTAGCAAGGGAACTCCTGAATAGGGATCTAGCAACCAGAGTCCTGGGCTTTTAAGTTCAGGCGGTTTGGTAGAAAAGCTTTATCATCAGCAAGACATTTCTCTTTCCTAAGGGATAACTCCTGAGCGTGATTCTATCTAGGTTAACCAGAAAGGACCATCAGAATGACTTGTAGGACTTTTTTTTTTGATGTTGTTATTTAGTTTTTACTTCTCTGAAATCCAACTAGAGGTGGAAGGGAATAAGGAAAATATAGAATCCAAAGAATTGTAGCAAGAGCACAAAGATTATAGGGATACTACAAGCAAATGGGATGGAATGCTCTCCTGAGCTACAGAAGGAATGATCTGGTAGTTTAAGATAAAACAAGTCAAATTTATTAGAGTTGTCCAGTCAGCAATGGTGATCTTCTTGCCGGTCTTGCCATTCTTGGACCCAAAGCCCTCCATGGCTTGCACAACATTCATGCCCTCTTTCACCTTGCCAAAAACCACATGCTTGCCATCCAACTGTTCAGTCTTAGTAGTGCAGATGAAAAGCTGGGAACCATTTGTGTTGGGTCCAGCATTTGTCATGGACAAGATGCTGGGACGTGTATGCTTCAAGATGAAGTTCTCATCATCAAAGTTTTCCCCATGAATGGACTTGCCGCCAGTGCCATATGGCTTGGAAAGTCACCACCCTGGCAAATAAACCCTAGAATAATTCTGTGAAAGCAGGAACCCTTATAACCGAATCCTTTCTCTCCAGTCCTCAGAGCACGAAAGTTTTCTGCTGTCTTTGGAACTTTGTCTGCAAATAGCTCGAAGGAGATGCAGCCCAAGGGCTCCCTGTTGACGGCGATGTCGAAGAACACAGTGGGGTTGACCATAGATGATGGGAAAAGGCTCAAGGTGGCGGCATCTGCAAAGTGCCTTTTTTTTTAATTTGGAATCTCACTCTGTTGTCCAGGCTGGAGTGTAGTGGCATGCTCACAGTCACTGCAGCCTTGAGCTGCTGGGCTCAGTCGACCCTTCTACCTCAGTCTTCCAAGTAGTTGGAACTACAGGCCTGTGCCATCATCATGTCTGGCTAATTTTTCTTGATTTATGGTAGAGAGGAGGTCTTGCCAAGTTGCCCAGGGTGGTCTCAAACCCTTGGGCTCAGGTAATGCTCTCTCCTTGCTTTCCCAAAGTGCTGGGATTACAGGCGTGAGCCACTGCTTCCGGTCTGACTTGTGGGACTTCTAAGGACACTATGCCATGGTTCCACTATTTAGACCTTCTGAATTATAATCTTTGCGGAAGGACTTGGGCATGATTAAATGAGCTAGTAAAATGCTCACAACAGTGCACGGTACAATTAAAAACATAAGTTACTTGAGTATGGGAACCTTGCCTAGTCATTTCTGGATTCCTAGAATCTAGTGTATTGCCTGGTATATTACACGCTCTTTTTTTTTTTTTTTTTAGTTGGAGTTTCACTCTGTCACCCAGACTTGAGTGCAGTGGCATGTTCCCGACCACTGCAGCCTTGACCTGCTGGGCTCTGGCGATCCTTCTGCCTCAGCCTTCCAAGTAGCTGGAACTACAGGCACGCGCTACCACGCCTGGCTAATTTTTTGATTTATTGTAGAGATGAGGTCTCGCCAAGTTGCCCAGGTAGGTCTCAGGCAATTCACTCACCTCGGCCTCCCAAAGCATGGGATTACAGGCTGAGCCACCAAGCCCGGCCATTACAAGCTCTTAATGACATGATATACCTGATGTATTTTAAGCTCTTAGTATTCATTGAATGAATAAATGAAGGCATATTAACCATGAGACTTTTAGGTGTTATATTATGAAATTAAAATTGCTAAATAGGTTCAGGTGAGGATAGAAAACATTAAAAAACTAATCTGATGAGGTGTAGTCTCTTCTCAAGTATGATAAAAACAACGAATAAAGATTATTTCCAGGTTTGGGTGTCAGTAAAAGACAAAAACAAATTACAGGGAGTGAAGAAAAGAGAAACCAAAATGATTATAGGATAGGTATAACCAAGCTACAAAAAAGATTAAAGTTTCTAAAAATATACAGTTTGGGTAATGGCTAAGGTGGTAGAAAGAGACATGACAACACCCTAAAAGCAACTTAGAACGAAAATGCAAAAAATAGCAAAATCATGCGATGTGACAGGATCCGAGTCCTGTAATAAGTTAAAATTATTGCAAAATTTACACACGATTTTAGGAGTTTAAGTGTGGTTCACTAGCCTCCCCATATGTAATAAAGTCTATCATGAAGGCCTGTAAAACAGAGGTAAAGAAAATATAACAATAATGAGAAGAACTAAATAAATCACTTTGTTAGGTCTATGTTCTCATCTCTTATTTTCTCTCATTAGAATTACTGGACTAAGTAACTACTTATTAGTTTTTCTGCAAAATACTACCTTGGGATGTTCAAATAAGTAGACATTAAATATAATATTCCAGTTAGGCAGCCAGTAAACACATATTATGTTATGATCACATTTTTATTTTATACTGCTACTTATGAAATGAGAAAAAGCTTATAAAGTTCCAAAAAATGGCTACATACCTAGGTGTATCTATTTAACCACCTATTTATGACTAGAAACATCTCAGGATAAAAACACAATAATAAAGAACTTAATACAGTCAAAGAAATGCAGCAGATACTAATAGTATATGTTAATTAATACAAAATAAAACATTCTAAAATACCATATTATTATTTTGAAAAATGTTTTCTCTTCCTGAATATTTTATTAGGCCTCACTTTTCTCTCTACATGTTTCCTGTCCTCTCATTCCAGAAAGTGTTGTTCCTCCTCTCTAGATTGGTGAAAATTTGGTGCTTTTATTATTGTTCTACCTCCTATTTCTCTCCTCTCACTTTCTATTGTATCCATGATCCAAGTGAGTTGTGAGAGGCTTGTGATAGAAAGTCGATGAGGAGTTCTAAAGGTGTTGACTAAGGAAGCTTGAATTGGCATGATGCCTGTCAACACGTGTATATACCAATACAAAGGAAAGAAGCCCAACATTAGAGCGTCTTGTGTTTTTGCTTTTCACATACAGGTGTATATGTTTTCATTTAATCACCTTTAAACTGCTAACACAGAATTTAGGGTTGCGTTCTTTTTAGAGATAAAGATTCTGAGACTCAGAGAAGTTAATAACTTGCCCACATAAGTAGGAAAGCTAGAATTTGCTCTCAGGTCTGCCTCAAGTTTCTAGGCTTTTGTGCTCTAGCATGTGGTATCCAAGAAAGGAAAAATAAAAAAAAAAAGGGCTGGGTTCAGTGGTGCATACTTGTAATCCCAGCACTTCTGGAGACTGAGGCAAGAGAATTGCTTGAGCCCAGGAGTTTGAGACCAGCCTCTGCAACATAACAAGATCCAGTTTACACACACACACAAATAAAAAAAATCAAAAAATTTGCGAGGCAAGGTGGTGTGAGCCTGTATTTCCAGTTATTTGGGAGGTTGAAGTGGAAGGATTGCCTGAGCCTAGGAAGTTGAGGCTGCAAACTCTCTCTCTCTCTCTCTCTCTCTCTCTCTCTCTCTCACACACACACACACACACACACACACACACACATATACTGGAAACACATACACAATCACACACACAATCTCCAACAGCACACCACTGGCTGCTAAAGTAGAAAGACACAGACAAAGCACATTACTGAAAAATGAATGAAAAAGAAAACAGGCAAGGACTCTCCACAAAAACAAAATACACAAAGGCTCTCCATGGGAAGAGAAAAACCCATGTGTCAGGAGTTTACGGAGGTTCAGGCCATTAGAGGATGGCATGGAAAGCTAGAGAAAAAAGTTATTTTCCTCATTTTGGACAAAGATGGTTCTGCACCTTACCAATATTTACAGTCTGCGCACGAATAAGGCCTTCCCCCCTAAATTATCTTTAAGACAAAAAGGGTATCTTTCACCTTTTATATGAGTCCTTATAAAGTCATTGAGTATTCACTCATTACTCTATTTTGAAAGGCAAAATACTGTTTAGGAAAGACATTCGTTTGCCATGCAAATTCTGAATGCTGATATTGTTCACATGAAGGAATCAGTAATAAAGGAAGCAAAAACATTTAACACAGATTTAATCATTTCTGAGATATAGTCTCACAAGTATACTAAAAACAGTTTTCAGAGATTATTTTTAAAAGAAACATAAGTAGTAAAAAGAACAAATGGAAAAAAAAATTTATTTGAATGGACACTGGCTAAAACTGAAAATCCTGTCTCAGTATCATCTAAGGATTGAAATAGTAAAAAAATAAAGCAGTGAAGATGATGTGTTTTGGAAAACTATTAGGTAATTCAAAAACTGCAAGTAATTGTGAAGATTCACAAGGTTGAAGTATTCTTTTATGTAATGTGATTTTAAATATTTACATACAAGCACACTAAGCAAAGATTCTGAAGCCAGACTACATGAATTTAAATTTCAACTGCTCTGTGTGTTTCAGATTCCATATTCATAAAATGAGAATGGTTACAGTGACAATCTCATTAGGTTATTAGGAGAATTAAGTGAGTTGATACTGGTAAAACGCTTAAAACTGTGCTGGCGCAGTAAGCACTATTGTGAGTGTTTGTTAAATAAAATTAAATATTCAAGTTTGTCAAAGCTTAAAAAAAAAACCCTATCATGGGAAAAATAACAGGTGACCATATATGTTTTCCTGGTCTTCTAATTTTTAGTTTGGCCAAGATGTTTCATCATGCTCCATATGTTTTCCTATAAATCATGACGTGTTCTAATTATGTAAAACATAGGAATTTTGGAGGTAGAGAGTTTAACTTTTCTTCCAGTCAGTGGAATGTAACATCTTGCCCTTACCAAGAAACAGAACTACATGTTTCAAGTCATAATTTTCCATTTACCCTGCTAAAGAGATGCTTGAGAAAGAGAACTGCTGCCATGCAGAAAGCATCTACAAATGGTGACCCACCTACTCAGATTTGTAGATGGTCTCAGAGAAGAAGATAGACATTTATCACTGTCACTTAATTGATACTACTAAACACTGGCATGAATGCTTTAGATAAGAGGTCAGGAAATTTTTTCTGTAAAGGACCAGAGAGCAAATATTTTAGGTTTTGTGGGCCATATAGTCTCTGTTGTGACAATTCAGCTGTGCAGCTGTAATATGAAAGCAGCCATAGACAATACATAAAGAAAGGAATGCAACTGTGTTCCAATAAAACTTTATGTATATAAACTCACATTTACATTTCATAAAATTTTCATGTGTCATGAAATATGCTATTCTTATTTTGATTTTCTCTCAATGATTAAAAAATATAAAAACCATCCTTAGCTTGCAGGCTGTACAAAAACAGACAGTGAGCTAGATTTGGCCTGCAGGCCATAGTTTGTCAACCTCTAGTTTGAATTAAGAGAAGCTCATAGAAAGGAAAGAAAAAGAAAAAAAGAAAAGAAAAAAAAAGAGAAGCTGTGAAATATTAGTGACAGCATGCCGAACAAGTCCATGACATGGCTCTTGTTGCTCTTGGAATAATTTTATTCAAGTCTATTAGATGACTGTATTCTCAATAGTGGTCAGTTTAGAAAGTGCCTTCTTTTATTAAGACTATCAGGTCATTCAGAGCCCTCTTTGTACTCATTTGATGACTTTCTTTTTATGAAGGTCAGGAGCCTTCCAACAAGTGTTTCTTTCATTTCCCTCCCATCTACCTTGAAATTTCTTTATGCCCTAATTTTCTTTCCTTTCCTATTCTTCTACTACCTCAGGAATGTTTTTTCTTTTGTTGGAAGGATTGTAGATCTCCACATGATCTCTCTCTCTCTCTTTGAGTCGGTCTCACTTTGTTGCTTAGACTGGAGTGTAGAGGCACGATCACAGTTCACCATAGTCTCTACCTCCTGGGTTTGGGCAATCCTTCCAGCTCAGGCAATCCTCCTGCCTCAGCCTCCGGAGTAGCTGGGACTACAGGTATGTGCCACCACGCCCAGCTAATTTTTTAATTTTTCTTGTAGAGACGAGGCCTTGCTACGTTGCCCAGGTTGGTCTCAAACTCCTGGGCTCAAACAATCCTCTCACCTCGTCCTTCCTAAGTGCAGGAATTACAGGCATGAGCCACTGTGCCCAGCAATTCACTTAATCTCTTGATACTAAATCTCTTTAATTTCTTCAGTCATCATGTCTTGATTACATTTTCAAACTTTTCCTTTCTCTACCTCAGCTCACAACTTTCCTGGGTCCTAAAAATAAGTCAGCGTTCATCTAATTCTGCATCCCCTTAAGCTAATCAAGTTCTCTCTTACCCATTTGTTTACAGTTGCTGCCTCTGTATCTTCACAAATTCCCCCCTCAGTCTCCCAAGTAGCTGGGATTACAGGTGCATGCTACCATGCCTTGCTAATTTTTTATTTTTTGTATTTTTATTTATGTCTTACTATGTTACCCAGGCTGGTCGTGAACTCGTTGGCTCAAGCGATCCACCTACCTTGGCCTCCCAAAGTGTTGGGATTACAGGCATGAGTCATTGCACTCAGTCTATTAAATAGGTATTTAAGGAAGGAATTATACCTATTCTCTACAGTACCCATTAGAGGAGAGAATCTCAACCAAATACCAAAACCAGACAATAACATTACAGGAAAACTACAGACCAATATCTCTTGTGAATACAGATGAAAAGATTCTCAGCAAATTAATTACCAAATCGAATCCAACAATGTATGAAGAATTAAACACCTCAACTAAGTAAGATTTATCCCAGGTATGCAAGGCTGGTTCAACATTGGAAAATCAATTAATATAATCCATCACATTAAGCTGAAGAAGAAAGACCATATATATTCCTATCAATATATGCAGAAAAAGCATTTGAGAAAATCCAATACACACTGTTGATAAAAACTCTCAGGAAATGAGGAACGAAAGGAATTTCCTCAACTTGATAAAAAAAATCTAAAAAATCTTACAGCTAACATTATCTTAATGGTAAGAAGCTTGAAGCTTTCCAACTAAGATCAGAAACAATGCAAGGATGTCTTCTCTCACCACTGTTTTTTAACATTAAACTGGAAGTTGTTGCTAAATGCAGTAAGACAAGGAAAGGAAATAAAAAGCATACAGATTTGGAAGGAAGAAATAAAACTGTCTTTGTTTGCAAAAGACATAATTGCCTAATGTAGAAAATCAGAAAGAATCAACAAATATTTACTGGAAGCAATGTTGCAGGATACAAGGGTAACATACAATTGCTTTTCTATATACCAGCACCGAACAGTGGAATTTGAAATTAACAACACACTATTTACATTAGCACTCCCAAAATGACATATTTAGGTATACATCTAACAGAATATGTACAAGATCTCTATGAGGAAAACTATAAAACGCAGATAAAAGAAGTCAAAGATCTAAATCAATGTAAAAATACTTCAAATTCATGGACAAGACTGGATATTGGAAAAATGTCAGTTCTTCCTAAACTAATGTATAGATTCAATGCAATCTCATTAAAAATCCCAGCAAGTTACTTTGTGGATGTTGACAAGCTGATTCTAATGTTAATATGGAAACTCCGGCAAAAGACCCAGAATAGTCAATATGTTATTGAGGGAGAAGTACAAAGCTGGAGGACTGGCTGTCCAACTTCAGGACCTACTCTAAAGCTACAGTAACATGACTGTGTGGGACTGGAAAACCAACACATAAATAGATCAATAGAACAGAATAGAGAGCTCTGCAATATACCCACATAAATATAGATGATTGATTTTTGACAAAAGAGCAAATGGAATACATTGGAGGAAAGATAATTTTTTCATCACACACTGCTGGAACAATTGGACAACTGTATGCAACAAAAAGAATCTGAATACAAACCTTACACTCTTCACAAAAATTAACTCAAAATGGATCACCTAAATATAAAGTGCAAAACTACAAAACGTCTAGAAGATCACATAGGAGACAACTGAGATGACCTTGAGTTTGGCCAAGATGTTTAGGTAAACAAAGATATGATCCATGAAAGAAAGTCTGAATAAACTGAACTTTAAACATTTCTGTTCTGTGAAAGACGTCATCAAGAGAATGAAAAGACAAGCCATAGACTGAGAGAAATTACTTGCAAAAGACGTACCTCAGGAAGAATTGTTATCCAAAATAATACAAAGAACTCTTAAAATTCAACAATAACAAAGCAAATAACCCTATTAAAAAATAGGCCAAAGACCTTAACAGCTACATCACCAAAGAAGATATGCAAGCTGGGTGCAGTGACTTATGCCTATAATCCCAGCACTTTGGGAGGTGGAGGCGAGAGGACTGCCTGAGCCCACAGGCTCAAGACCAGACCATGACTCTCCAGTGAAAAAATAAATAAAAAAAATTAGCCAGGCATGATGGAGCATGTCTGTAGTTCCAGCTATTTGGAAGGCTGAAGCAGAAGGATCGCCTGAGCCCAGCAGGGTGAGACTGTGGTGGCCATGAGCATGCCACTGCACTCCATCCTGGGAGACAGAGTGAGTGACCAACTCAAAAAAAAAGAAAATATACAGATAGCAAATAAGTACCTGAAGAGATGTTCCATGTCATATGTCATTAGGGAAATTTAAGTTAAAACAATGATACTACTACACACCTATACATGGTATGTATAAGCAGAAATTTGTTCATTCATTCACTAGTTGATGCACTAGTTTTTAGTTTGGATATATAATGAATAAAGCTGCTATAAATATTTACACAGAAGTCCTTGTATAGACATATGTTTAATCTCTCTTGAATAAACAACGAGAAGTAAGATTGCTGACCATATAGTAAGTATATGTTTAATTTTATAAGAAACTGCCAAACTGCTTTCCAAATTGATTGTATGATTCTACATTCACATTAGCAATGTATGGACATTCCAGTTAACTGACAGTCTTGTCAACACTTGGTAATGCAATATCAGTGTTTTAAAAATCTAGCCATTCTAGAAATCATAGTGGTATCTAATTGTGTAATTTTCATTTTCTTGTGGTATAATTTTAAATTTCCTGATGACTAACAATGCTGAGCATCTTTTCTTATGCTTATTGATCATTTGTGTTTCTTTTTTGATGAAGTGTCTAATCAAATCCTTTGGCCATTTAAAAACATTTAAATTGGGTGGCTTGTCTTTTTAAGTTGCAAGAGTTCTGGATGTGAGCCCTTTATTATATATGTGGTTTATAAAGATTTTCCTCAAGCCTGTGGCTTATCTTTTTCCTTTCTTATTGAAAGAACAAAAATTTCTTATTTTGAATAAGTCTAATTTAACAAGTTTTTTTTCCACAACTATCCAGCCAAGTTGGAACAAGTATTTCTTAACAGTTCATGTTCTTTATGCAACCTTTATAACCCAAGATTACTAAGATTTTCTCTTGTTTTTCTAGCTTTGGGTTCTTACATTTAGATGTATGAAAAATGACTAATTTCTGTATGTGACAGGTAGAGGTTGGGATTTAAAATGGTCTATGTGATTTGTTGAAAAGACTATCATCTTCTCATTGAATTGTCTTGGCACTTTCATCTTTCCTTTTCAAAATTGTTTTGGATATTGTGGTCCTTTGAATGTCCAAGTAAAGTTTAGGTTAGCATGTCAATTTCTAAAAAAAAAAAAAAAAAAAAGCCTTTTGATAGAAATTGCATTATGTATAAAATCAGTTTGGGGACAATTGACACTTTAACAATATTAAATGTTCAAGTCCATAAATATATGTCTTCCCCTTATTTAGATTTTTTACTTTTTTTCAGCAATATTTACTAGTCTTATACTCACTACATATTTTGTTCATTTTATCTCTAAGTATTTAATATTTGTGATGCTATTGCAAATGAGTAAAAATTAATTTTTCATTTTTAAATGCTTAGTGCTAATATATAGAAATACAATTAAGTTGTTTTTTTTTTTTTCATAATGACCTGTATTGTGCACCCTTGCTAATGTCACCTATTAGTTTTAGTTTATTGGTAGAGACCAGTTATATTTTAAGTAAACAACCTCCATGGGCCTTGGTTTTCTCAAAGTAGTTTTGAAAGGTAAAAATTGAGGATAAAATTAATCAAACAAACAAAACTCCTAGAGCATTTAGCATAGCACTGCTCCACAGCAAATATTCAGCACTTATTAAATCCTCCCCCAAATTTCAGAGAACATTACTAAAGGTTTCAGTATTGATATATACCAAATTTTTATCTCTAGGCCTGTTCTTTCTCTGGGTGTGAGATCCTTATTCCCATTCGCCCAACTATATTTTTATACCTGAATGGTGCCTCAGCATTTCAAGTACAAGTTTTAAATCACAATTATAACCTTCATTCACAGATGAATCACTTCTGTTTTGTGAAGTCCAATTTCTGATAGTAAAATCATTATCACCTCAACTACCCAGAAAATTCTGTAGCAATCATCAATAACTCTCCAAAATACTTTCAAATGCATCCTGTAATAATCACAACAGCTAATATTTATCACATTATGTGACAAAGACTATATATAGCACTCATTTAATCCTCACAATTCTATGAGTTAAGTTATTTTTATTATATTTTTTTAGATAAGGAAACTGAGACATAAAGGTTAAATAACTTTCACAAAGTCACAAACTCAGGGTCAAAAGAGTCAGCAATATAATCTTGGCAATTTACTTCCAGAAACAGCACTCTTAAATGAAAATTATGTTGCCTCTAATGTGTGAAGACTGTAGGAACCACATGTCAGTAGTAACAGTGTGACTGGGTGGTGCTAGATGATATTTGAGGAAATTCAAGAAATGTCTAAATGTTTCATTAAAGGTTCTTGAAAAAGAAAAGAGGCTAGCAGCAAGTGAGGAATAAAATTATGACAATGTTATTAGCTGGGCATGCAGTAAAAATCCCAAGTAAAGGTCTCTGGTAGAAAAGAGCTGGAGAGTATGATAAGCTTCAAGTAGAACAATAAGCCCCAACCCCATCTTAACACTGGCTAGCTCCTATGTTAGCATGCATATACTGCAGAAGACAGAAAAGATTGCAAATGAGCTCCAGTTCTGTTTATCTACTCCTAGGAAAATGTGACCTTTTAGCTAAAGACTGCTTGACTAGAAACATGGCCCAAACTGTATCCTGTAATGTAATCCAAACATACTAAAGATTTCTTTTTCTTTTTCTTTTTTTTTGGTGAAGAGGGTGTGAGTGAAGAACAGGGTGGAAAAGTCTCCACCACTCTTCACTCCCAGTTATATTTTCTATTTCTATTCCCTGTGCCATCATCCCAATTCAGGCCATTGTTACCAATCACCTAGGTACTCCTAGTCAAGGCATCTTTAATTACTATGAACATATATCCATATATTACTGCCAAGTTAATTCTCTAAAATGTAATTTTCATCATGTCAGCCCTCACTGCTCACTAAAGTAAATATAAGCTTTTTATTCTGACATTCTAAGACTAGCACAAAATGAAACTGTCTATCCTTATCTCCTACCTACTTGTGCACTCTGAATCCGCTGAATGAATTACTTGTTTCCTGACAAACTTTTGTTTCTTCTATATTTCTGTTTATAAGTTTTTGTAATAGTCTTCTCTCATATCTGTATGTCAAAATTCACACTTCAAAAGTTTCACATACCACTTTCTCTAAAAGGCCATCCCCAAACCCTACTCAAAATAATTAGAGATGGACAGCCATGGTGGCTCAAATCTATAACCACAGCACTCTGGGAGACAGAGGCGGGAGGATCGTTCAATGTCAGGAGTTCAAGACCAGCCTGAGCAACACAGTGAGACTCCATCACTACAAAAAATAAATTAAATAAAAATAGTCAAGGTGTGGTGTACAGCTGAGGTCTCAGCTACTTAGGTGGCTGAGGCAGGACTGCTTGAGCCCAGGACTTCGAGGCTGCAGTGAGCTATGATTGTACCACTGCACCCCAGCTTAGGTGACAAAGTGAGACCCTATCTCTAAAAAAAAAAAAAGATAGACATGGATACTCATAGCCACTATAGATCCCTTATGATATATAACATTTTGCTTTAAAATACAAATATGTAGCTGGGCACGGTGGCTCGGCCTGTAATCCCGTGCCTTGGGAGGCTGAGGTGAGTGAATTGCCTGAGCCCGCAGGTTCGAGACCCGCCTGGGCAACTTGGTGAGACCTCATCTCTACAATAAATCAAAAAATTAGCCGGGTGTGGTAGTGCGCACCTGTAGTTGCAGCTACTTGGAAGGCTGAGGCGGAAGGATCGTTGGAGCCCAGCAGATTAAGGAGATTAAGGGAGCGGCCACTGCACTCCAGTCTGGGTGACAGAGTGAGACTCCAACTCAAAAAATAAAAAATAAAAATAAAATACAAATATGTACAAACATTATATTTCAGCTCTTTGAAAACAGAAACATGTCTTTTTAAACATTTAAAACAATTTTTATTCTCTACAGCATGTATGCACAAAGGTTCAATGAATATTGAGTCGAACAATTTCTAGCACAAACAGCAAAAGTTTAAAGAGATATTTTAGCACTTTACTGCTCTTTCCATATTCCATCCTTGAACAAAGAGAAATCTGAGCACAATCTACATATTTTTCTCCACATTCTCCCCGAAACCATGGGGAGAGATATGTTTCTTTTTTGCCTTTTGATGTACTTAGTAAAATGCAGAATTCAAAATGTTGGCTCTCATTTAAAATAAAAGGAAACAAGGCAGGAAATGTTGAACATCTGAAATGGACATGAAGGAAATGTCAGGCTCATCACACATCAAGTAATTAAGGAAAGCAGAGAACAGTTTGCAGAGTTGGGTTATGGAGACTCAATTCTTACAGGGAAGAGGCAGTCATGGCGATTAATTTCCATTACGTTGTCTTAGAAAATGATAGTTGAAAATGAGTTTAACTATATGTAATTCTATTTCATGTATAGTTATATGAGAACTGACTATAATACTTATCAGATATCTGCAATTCATAAGTGTTTATAAAATAAGACTATAATTTTTACAAATACAATTCATAAACAAAAAAGTCAGATAACTTTCTTCATAATTCTATTCAAATAAGCTCCAAGAATTACTATTGTTATTCTTTTTATTGAAAACTCATGAAACATTTAAACCACTAAAGTCAATACTATTCTAGTGATCTCTAATAACAATTTGTAAATGTATCATCTAAAATTTGTGGGATGAAAACTGGTACATAAGAATTAGAGAGGCAACCAGAGTTAACACATTTCTTATAAGCGGAATGCTTAGTACCTGACTTGGCTATCGAGAGTAATGAAGAAGTAGTAGTTTTTATAGTAAAAAGAGGCACTACTGGTTATACTGATACCAAGATGAAGTTTACAGCGGCTAGCAACATTAAAAACTGGCTAACAAACTGTGTTCCTTTAGACAAATTCAGCTCACAGTTTTAACTTTCAAAAATTAGAGATTACTGCTTTTGTTGAAGAACCTAATGTATGCTGTGTAAGTGCTATTTCTTTGAGTTCAAAAAATTTAATCTTTATAATATACAACTGATTGAATTTCACACCATACATTTCTCATTTACACACCTACTGACTTACTTCCGAATCAAAGGCACAGTTTAACATGATGAATAAGATTAGGCATGTTTTGTGGCACCAACATACAGAACATTCCATTCTTACAAATGACAAGCTGTTTACCATACATTGACTTTCCTGTAAACTACTTCTATCAACTATTTCAAAGCTAACATTTCATTGTCATTAACAGGTACTTGAGTTTCTTTACATACAGATAGGTTATCTGACTAGAATGATCTGGGTGCATTCTTGCCTGAAGGCAAGGGGATATATTCTTTTGGGTATTTTCCATTTCTGTGATCTTAGGCAAAAAGAATTTTGGAAATCACAGGCATCATTACATTCAGATAATCTATAAATAATCTAGCTAACAGAAAATCACATTTGGGTTCCTAGTGAACTAAAAGAAAACATTTGAACTCTAATCATAGATTGTGAATGTCACTTAAGCCTTGCTATTTGAAGATGCATTAACTCATTTTCTACTTTGTAAAATGAAGGCACATTGTTTTGAAGTTTTAAAACACATATCAATTTAAAAATACATGGAATCCTGGTGAGTGGCTCACGCCTTTAAGCCCGCAACTTTGGGATGCAGAGGAAGGTGGACTGCTTGAGCTCAAGAGTTTGAAACCAGCCTGAGCAACACAGTGAAACGTCTGTACAAAAAAAAAAAAAAAATTACAAAACCTAGCCAGGTGTGCTGGCATGTGCCTATAGTCCCAACAACTTGGGATGCTAAGGTGGAAGGAACACCTGAGCCCAAGAGGTTGAGGTTGCCATGAGTCGTGATCTCTGTGATCGGATCATGCCATTGGACTCCATCTTGGTGACAGAATAAGACCCTGACTCAAAAACAAACAAACAAACAAACATAGGCAAGCTGGCACAGTGACTAATGCCTGTAATCCCAGAACTTTGGAAGGTGAAGGTAGGAGGTTTGTTGAGGTCAAGATTTAGAGACCAGTATGGGAAACATAGTAAGATATCACTTCTATAGAAAAAATTAAAAAGTTAGCTGAGTGTGGCTGCACGAGTCTGTCTATAGTTCCAGCTACTCAGAAGCCTGAATCTCACCACTGTACTCCAGCCTTCAAAACAAACAAATCAAAACATAGCATTTTTAGAAACTTACAAAAAAGGTGCGAGAGTCCAATACTATGAATTGTTAACAATTATAGTATATAGTAAGTCGAATTGCCTCTTTCTTTGGAGACCTTTGCAACAGTGAAGTTTATTCATCAAAATTAAAGAACTTTACCAGATCTAGTTAGAGACTGCTGTGCTTTATGGTGTTGAAAAAAGACTATAAACCATCTTACTTTAAAAATCAACTAGGCTGGCACAGTGGCTCACTACTGTAATCCTAGCATTTTGGGAGACCGAGGTGGGAGGTCTACTTAAGCCTACAGTTTGAGACCAACCTAAGCAATACAGTGAGACTTCACCTGTACAAATTAAAAACTGGCTGGGCATGGTGACATGCGCCTGTAGTCCCAGTTACTCAAGAGGCTTAGGCAGGGCTGACTGAGCCCAAAGGGTTGAAGCTATGGGGAACCATGATCATGCCACTGCACTCCATCCTGGGTAACAGAGTAAGAACCAATTTTAAAAAATAAATAAAAATCAACTAAATGGATGATAATAACAGTTTGCAATTACTGATAACTTAATATAATCTCATTTAATTATAATAATTTTATGAAACACAGAATAAGTATTTGTTATGTTTCTTCTTTCATTTATAGTAATATTATCTTCATAATTAGTAATAATAATTTCTAAAATTTATAGAAATTTCTGGAATTTCTTCAATCTAGTAATAATGATTTATGTAGAATCAGAAACTAAATGTTCTGGCATATACCATATGAATATACATGTTACATACAAACAATTACTAGAACCAGGAAGGACAGACAGTTTGCTGGAATGAAAAAAATTGTAGGACAAACATAAAACATGAGAGTCATTATATCATTACAGAAGTCAAGATCTTACCTAGAGAATCTCAAATATAGTACAGCAAAATCTAACTGCTATACAGAAAACAGCAATTAAATGGTCTAAATGAAGTTAATATAGCTTGTCTAAAAGCTAGATTTTTACAATGTCTGTTAAAAATATCCAACTCCATTTCTTTAACCATAATGTTAGTGTCTACAGAATGCTTTTAAAAGTCACATAGGATGACTTTTAGTTCATAATAAACATATGCCATACATCGTACTGTAGAGTTTAGAATCTCTAAGGCACCACTTGTTCAAGAGCTAATAATCTATTAAATGGTACTTCAGTAGGTTGTAAAGATAATCCATATAAATATCATAGAATTTTAATAACTCCTAAAATTAACTGACACCTTATAAAATTCTAGATGAATAATTTAAAAATAAAACGCTACTCCTACTGAAGAACCCGAGTAAATATAACTCATGTAACTTAAAAGGTAAATGTAGAAGGTCGAATGGTACCCCCCACAAAAGACATGGCCACTCCCCCCAAAAAAGAGATTCCCAAAAGATATGTCCCCAGAACCTGTGAATGTTACCTTATTTGGAAAAAGGGTCTTTACAGATTAAGTTAATAGGCAGCTCGAGATAAGGAGACTATCCTGAATTACCTGGGTGTGTCATAAATGTAATCAAGTGCAGCCATCAGATGCATCAGAGAAAATCATGTGAAGACAGGCAGAGACTAGAGTAACATAGCCACAAGCCAAGGAATGCCTAGAGCCCCCCAAAACTGGAAGAAGCAAGTAAAAGATTGCCTCTGGAGACTATGGAGGGAGTACAGCCATACCAACACACTGATTGGAGACTTCTGGCATCCAGAACTGTGATAATAAATTTCTGCTGGTTTTAGTCACTAAGTTTATGGTAATTCATTAGTTTCCTAGCGTTGCATGATAAAGTATTTAATTATTTTGCTGTTTTCATAGTTTTTATTTTATTTTATTTTTTTGAGTTGTCTGTTGCCAGGTTGGAGTGCAGTAGCACACTCATGGCCACCGCAGTCTCAATCTGCTGGGCTTAGGCAATCCTCCCGCCTCAGTCTTCCAAGTAGCTGGAACTACAGGCGTACACATCATGCCCAGCTAATTTTTTGATTTATTGTAGAAACAGGGGCTCACCAAGTTGCCCAGGCTGGTCTCAAACCCCTGGGCTAAGGGACTCTTGCCTTGGCCTCCCAAAGTGCTGGAATTATCAGCTCAAGCCACCGTGCCTGGTCTCATATTCCTTAATTTTAATTTTTTATGAGTTGTAGTCTCACTCTGTCACCCAGGCTGGAGTGCAGTGACTCAATTATGGCTATTGTCACCTTGATCTGCTGGAACTCAGGTGATTCTTCTGCCTTAGCCTTCCAAATAACTGGAAATACAGGTGCAAGCTACCATACCCGGCTAATTTTTTGATTTATTATAGAGACAAAGTCTCCCTAAGTTGTTCAGGTTGGTCTCGAACCTCTGGGTTTAGGCAAAGTGCTAGGATTACAGGAGTGAGCCAATGCACCAGGCAATTTTGTTGTTTTTAATGCATACATTTGCGAACAAAAACAAAAAACATACCTATTAATATTCAACATCATATGTATTATGCTTCATACACTGATTACTATTAAGTAAGACTTAATGGTGTGTCAGAAAGAACAACTGGGATGAGAACAAAGAGAACAGATGTCTAATTCTAGTTCTGCTCCTAATAACAGTATAACTGAGGCCAAGTCATAGAGCCTCTTTAGACTTGTTTCTTCACTTGCAAAATGAGTAGAATGTTTTCTATGATGTTTAAGTATTTTTCTAAGTTTTTAGGAAGCTTTAAAGTATTAAAAATAATAAGACAGCATAAATATCATAGTAATAAAAATAAAGAGTATTTAAAAAGTACCTAGTAGGTAAGTTGGTTAACTGAAATCTTCCAGAAGATTCATAGGGCTGCATAAATTTATAAATGGCAATTATTACTTATTGAGAATTGGCAATATCTAAAATTCTGCAAATAGTCATTAGCTTTTACACTCATGTACTATAGTTACATGTCTTACTGTGCAAGGCTTCATGTTTTTTAAGGGAAATGAAGCCTGAATGGAAAATAAATGACCTGTTATGCAGGCATTAACAAAGTTAATACATGTAGAACAGTTAAACAGTGCTAGGCATAGTAAGAGTTTAAATATTAACTATTATTATCTAACATAAATCACATCTTTTCTTCTCTTAAGAACCTTCTGCCCGTATAAAGGACCTTTCAACTACAGCTTTTCAAGATAATGTTAAAAGGCTTTATGTAGTAGCAACATTTTTAAATGGTAACCATTTTTTTGCTCCTCCAAAGCATACACTTCCAATCAATTCTGTTTCCTTTTAACTGAAAGAACTTTTCATGATGACTGCAAAACTGAAGCATAATTTAGAAGCAGTCTCTAAAACTGGAAGTAATGTTCATCTAAATATGCCTGCCAAGTTTAAAAATGTATTAGGAGTTAAATTGAAGCATGTTGAAAATGACTCATTGTGGACCAGAATATACACTGTAGGAAATAAGAGCTCATTTACAAGTGGGAGAAATACACTCACACTTCATCTGTGGTAATTCTCTGGACTTTCCTTCCAGTAAACATATTTTAAAATAATCGTGGAAAATATCTTACTCTTAACTTTAGTTTTTATGAGTTGATTTAGTTAGCTGGCATTCCAATTTTTCATACATCTTTTTTTGGATGTGAGTATATTTACCAAATGTAAATCTGTGAAAATCTCCCCCTAAGCAACAGAGCAGCAGCCCATAAAGAAAGCTATATAAACACATAAACACACACACACACACACACACACACACACACACACACACACACACACACACACATTCTCTCTCTCTCTCTCTCTCTCTCTCTCTCTCTCCCTCTCTCCCTCTCTCTCACTTTCTCTGGCTCAGTTCACAAGCATAGTGACCAGCCATGACTCTACATTTCTAAGACACATCCTAAAAAACATGTGCACACATGTAATGTGTCATATGCTTATTGATAAACCATGAGAAGAGTATGGACCTGAGTTCTTTTTCTAGTAGTATTTGTATTGTATTGACTCAGTCTATTCTCTCAACTTGTGATCCCAATTACACATTTGGAAGGTGCTAGCTAGACTTAGAAAAGACCATGGAGTAGCCGGGCTCAGTGGCTCAGCCTGTAACCCCGTGCCATGGGAGGCTGAGGTGAGTGGATTGCCTGAGCCCGTGGGTTTGAGACCCGCCTGGGCAACTTGGTGAGACCTCATCTCTACAATAAATCAAAAAATTAGCCGGGGCGTGGTAGTGCGCGCCTGTAGTTCCAGCTACTTGGAAGGCTGAGGCGGAAGGATTGCTGGAGCCCAGCAGGTCGAGGCTGCGGTGGCCGCTCCCAGTCTGGGCAACAGAGTGAGACTCCAACTCAAAAAAAAAAAAAAAAAAGAAAAGACCATGGAGTACCCCATCTCCCTCAAGCCCTCAGAAATGGTCTGTAAGATGAATAAGTCTAAATTCCCAGTCTTACTACCAAAATACTTTTTTAAGGTTCATTCATGAGCCACACATTTAAATAAATATTTAAATCATAACTTTAATGTGGTCTTAAGCTGAATTCAGTTAGTAAATGCTATGAATTAACACAACTCCAGTTTAAATTTTCTGAGTTTTTTTTTTCCTTCATCAATTGTGCACTGAGCAGGAAGTATAGCAAATAATTTAATTATCTGTTTAGCACTCCCTTTACCTAGGACTTTATCTAGAGAACTATCCTCTACTCCTAAACCATGTTTTTAAAATCTGATCATTGGCCTGGCAAGGGGGCTCATGCCTGTAATCCCAGCACTTTGGGAAGCTGATGACAGAGGACTGCCTGAGCCCAGGAGTTCGAGACCAACCTGGGCAACACGGTGAGACCTTGTCTCTACAATAAGTCAAAAAGAAAATTAGCCAGGCATGGTGGTGCATATCTGTAGTTCCAGCTACTTGGAAGGTTGAGGTGGGAAGATTGCCTGAGCCCAGCAGGTTGAGTGTGCAGTAGCTGTGAGCATGCCACTGCACTGCAGCCTGGGTGGCAGAGTGAGACTCTGACTCAAAAAAATAAACAAAAAAGCAAATAAATAAATAAAATGTGATCATCAGCTCTGGCAACAGTTGAGCTGCCTGCGTGGGGGATATATAACTCAAAATGGGACAATATGCTCTTTCCCTCTCGGAAGTTTGGCATATAAAGGTCCTTGAGCGTATCTTTACTGTGTATATCGAGGGATTCTCGAAGTTTTGAATTAATATTTTATTTTGAATATTTCACTTTTTTTCCCCTGCTTTATAAACCTTCTCCCTCAAGTTACCAATTTACTTTTCCAGAGCCCCCCTCTACACTATTTCTATTGCATTCCTTTTTACATTTTGTAATATTATTTTTGTAGGTAGTTTCTCTACTTTATCAGTTATTTCCATCTTACTCTATTGCCATATCTTTGGCTTCAAAGATTCTGCACTTTCTTAAATTTTTCTTAGTTGTGAATAGATTACAATCTAAAATCTTTTTAGATTTGTAGAATAAATCTTTAAAATGTTCTCTTTGTCTTTGGTAGCCTTTATATTACCCTGTTTCCTTCCATTAAAAAAAAGAGTTAATTATGTCCCATTCTTGTCTGCTACCTCCCTCCAATCACTTATTAAACTTTGAATAAAAGCAGTTCTAGCCAGACCTGCATTTTGCCCCCAAAACAGTCAAAGCTGGAATTTTTTCAGTTCTCTTCCTGTTTAATGAGACATTATTTGGATTGTTCCAGTATCCAAAAAACTGGAGGATGAATAAAATATTATCTGCTCAGCAATTTCCTTGCTTGAAGAAGGGAAAAAAGCTGGGGTTATAAGAAGCTGGTCTGGAAGCTTATCTTTGTGTTTTCTATTAGCACACAAGATGGAATACCATCTGTACCCACTGTCACATTTCTGAGACTGGAAATTTATAAATGTTGCTGCCTTTCAGATTTCATATTTATTTTCTCCCTTCTAGGGGCATCAGCTATAGTAGCAAAAAGTCAGTTTATGCAAAAATTTCTATCAGGCCGTGCTTGGTGTCTCAGCCCGTAATCCCAGCACTTCGGGAGGCTGAGGTAAGAGGATTGCCTGAGCCCAGGCAACTTGGTGAGACCTCGTCTCTACAAAAAATAAAAAAATTAGTCAGGCATGGTAGCGCGTACCTGTAGTTCCAGCCTCTTGGAAGGTTGAGGCGGAAGGATCACTGCAACCCAGCAGGTTGATACTGGGGTGTCCGTGAGAATGCCACTGCACTCCAGTCTGGGAGACAGAGTGAGACTCCAACGCAAAAAAAAAAAAAAAATCTATCATAACTCTTCAGAATGTAAACAACCTCCATTTAACATGAGATAGCAAGCAATGTCCTCTGAACATTCATCTGTATTGCAGCTACTAAGTATGCTTTATTCCAAACTCCATTACTTCTAGTTGAGAATCTAAATCACGTCAGTCAAAGAAAACTAAGCATAGTCTGGATAAACAGGTTTTCCCCTAACCTGGCATTCCTGCAGACATATGGGAATACCAGAGAAACAGTTTAAAACCTCAAGCCTGAATTCCCCTCACTTTAGGTCTGAGTTATTCAATATAACAGGCTTAAGCCACAAGTAATTAGTTGAATTTAATTAATTATTATTATTGCTATTTTTTTCAGTTGGAGTCTCACTCTGTTGCCCAGGCTGAAGTGCAGTGGCACGTTCACGGCCACCACAGCCTCAACCTGCTGGGCTCAGGTGATCAATCTTTCCTCCTCAGCCTTCCAAGTAGCTGGAACTACAGGCACACGACACCACCGCCAGCTAATTTTTTGATTTATTGTAGAGATGAGGTTTCACCAAGTTGCCCAGGCTGGTCTTGAACCTGTGGGCTCAGGCAATCCTCTCACCTTGGCCTCCCAAAATGCTGGGATTATAGGTGTGAGCCACTGCACCTAGCTCTAAATTAATTTAAAGTAACAAAATTAAAAAATTCAGTTTCTCAGTTACACTACCTAAACTTCAAGTGTCCAATAGCCACATGTGGGTGGTAGCTACTGTACTGGCTAGGACACATACAGAATATCTCCATCACTGCAACAAGTTCTATCGGAGAGTGCCACCTTACGTGATATTGGTGGAGCTCTTGAGCATTTCCTCAGAGGTGGCTCACGCCTACAATCCTAGCACTTTGGGAGGCAGATATGAGAGGACTGCCTGAGTTCAGGGGTTTGAGACCAGCTGGGGCAACTTGGTGAGACCTTGTTTCTACAATAAATAAAAAAATTAGTCACGTGTGGTGGTGCAAGCCTGTGGGTCCAGCTCCTTGAAAGGCTGAGGTGGAAGGATCACCTGAGCCCGGTAGGTTGAGGCTGCAGTGGTCATGAGCATGCTACTGCACTCCAGCCTGGGCAACAGACTGAGACTCTGACTCAAAAAAAAAAAAAATAATAATAACAATTTCCTCTATGCAGTAGAACTTGTAATCCCCACTGTACTATTCAGCTGAATTGTAGAGTTCTCCTATCATGTCTTCTCTCATTTTGATACCAAATCGAGGCCTTCCTTCGCTTCCAATGAAAACGAAAGTTTCTTCTCCATTTTGTCATTTTTGTCCATACAATATGGGCACCAAGAATATCACAGAAATATGCTTATTTTAGAAATTCAACTGAACATATAGCATTTTGGTGTTCACCTAAAAGCAAATATCTCTTTAAACTATAGGTCAGAGTCTCCTAGCCAATGATTTTATGCAAAATTCAGTTAATTTACAGTTATTCCCCACTAATCACTGGGCATGGGAGGAGGGATTTCAAAATGGGATATGTGATAGAGATAAGGTGCTCACTTTATTGATTTCTAACTGAATGAAAGTATGTTTACAGTGTGAAATTTGAAAATAACTCCCCTTTTTATATACTTGGTTCACTATGAACTCCAGGTTTAAGCTACATGATCTAACCAATGACTGACTAAAAATCAAGTGAAGTCTAAAAACATTTAGCTAGTAATGCTCCTCTAAGTTGATATACTAATCAACATTCTTTGGAAATTAATATTTAATCTGCTTTAAGTTCATCAATTATAGTGTTATTTCACATTTTCTAGTTGTCTACAAAGATTTTTTTATCTTGAAAAAATGTTTTTTAAAATTGGGATTTGTGGAGACAAAAGTGACTCCATCTTGGATGCTAATCAGCCATGTTGACTTCTGATTAGCTGCAGTCCAACGAATGCCTCCTGATTTTTACTTTATTTACTGTCCCTAGTGTAAAGACATGTACTCCTGCTTTTAGATCAAAGCAATCTTGATTTTATCACACAAATACGACTATGACGCATTTAGCATTCTTACCTGTTCTGGGGGGTTACTTTTAATTGTCTTGCACAGAGCATATATATTCTTTCCCTATGGTATATAAGCGTTGAGTCTGGGGAATAACAATGAGTAAATCTACCTGTCTTGTAGACATCCAAGACTACGCTTCTAAGTTCCCTCGATAAATTATCCAAAACCAAGAAACTGGCAGCTCCTTGGGCATTAGGGGGTCACTTTGTATACATGACTCTTTCATGGAACAGGATTCCTTCTATAATAAGCCTTCTCTAGAGGTTCTAGGAAATTATTCAAAAAAAGTAATTTGCCAAGACTTAATAGTTAACAAATGGTAGCTTCTGATTTTCACTGTTTCTTTTTCTAAATGTTCACTATCTGTCAAACAATCTGTTTTAGAATGTTCATGGTGGGTTGTATTCAAGCTTACTAGTATATAGTTTCTGGAATCCTTTCTCTTCAACATTTCAGAAACTAAGGACATTTACTAGTTTCCAGACTTCTGGCACTTACTCTGATAACATATTTGAATGAGATAACCAACATTTTTACTGTGATAACTTCCTAAAATTCTTTCACACCTTAGGGTACTAAGGCATTTGTTTTAGAGAAGAAGCTTACTTCATCTTTGAGACTGCTGGTAAGGCACCAAGGAGGACACAGTGATAGACAGTAATAAGTAGCATTGTTTAAGTTTATGAAGTGTTTTCAAAGACTGTTGTACTGCAATGCTGGAAGAAGTACAAATTCCTGTGCCTCCTCTGCAGAGACCCTTGTTTACTATGAGTGGAAGAGGGTAAAGAAATATGCCTTCTAAACAAACAAACAAAATCTTTAAGTGACTAAAATTCATCTAGATTTGGGAACCAATGGTGTAATGAAATAAAGAAAAGTCTAACTCTTTTCAGCATTCAAACTGCTTTCACAATGAAAATTTTATACAATGAAAACCGAGACAGAAAATTTTAGTGAATTAAAATAGATAAATACTTATTGAGAATTATTTGTATCAAAAGATATTGAGTAATGGCCTTACTAGAGAAGTAAAGATGGGGAAAAGAAAGTATCCAACTTCAAAGAACCAATAAACATACAATTATAATACAATGCTGAAAAACATTGAGAAGAGCCTTAAATATTTCTGAAGGGAAGTTAGGGTTTTCCCGAAGATGTGATTATTGAGTTCAGTTTTAATAAAAGAATGGGCATTACCTAGCAGATAAATGGCAAGATATGTGAGCAAGAGAAAAGGTCATTCCTAGCAAAAACAAAACAAAAAATATATGAGTGAAGAGGAAGTACCATACATATAGAGAACTGCCAACTTAATTTGTGTGGAGTATATGGAAGAGAATCAAAGAGAAAGATCTGGGTTTGGGAAAACTATGGGGAATACTGTGAATGATCATAAATGCTAAGCTGGATGCCATTCTGCTGAATGATGTAATCAGAGTTCTAGTTACCCCCCGAGAATGACTGATGAAAATAGAGGGACTAAACTAAAATTATGGAGATAGTTCAGAGACTGTTATAATAGTTCAGGCAAGAGAAAACAAAGACTTATCTAAAGCAGCAGACTTGGGAAATAATTAAATATATTTGGAAATTAGAATCAACATGACATAGGCTTTTGTGACAATCTTATTATGGCATATCCGCCCAGCCATTATTCTTCCTTACACAACCTAGTTCACAGTAATCATCAAAATATATAATTATTATACAATTATTACATATTTAACTGTTTATTTTTTGTCTCCCTCAACTGGCTCTTTGCAGTGGCAATCTCCAGTTTATTTACTAATGTATACCCTCATATACATTACCTCAACACCGTATCAGTACCTGATTCATGGTAGATATCAATAAATATCCACTGGTTGAATAAATAGGAAGGGAATGAGGAGGAAAAAGTAGTTGTGACTCACCAGCTTACTTGTTCAAGTGCCTGGGCAAATGATGGTGTTAGAATGCAAAACTATGAGAAGAACAGGTCTGGGCAAGAGGATTAACAGAGTGGGGAGAGATGGAGCAGCCAATTAAGAGGTTATTGTATACAATTATAACCAGCCAAGAAGCAATGAGAAGCTGCTCTAGGATGATGGCAACAAGAGTGAGAAGGATTTTACAGGTACGATAGGGGTAGAATGTATGAAATTTGATGAGAGACTAAATAGGAGAAGGGGAAAGGATTATTATTCTGAAGATTCAAACAGGAATGGCTTTAAAATGGTGGTGCAACTTAAAGACGTAAAGTCAGCTGAGGCAAATTTTGTTTTGGGAGGAGTGAATGTGGGAGGTTATTGAGTAGCTTAAAAAATATTGACTTTAAAGTTCTAAAAAAAACCCACCCAGATAAAACGTCAGTTACAGAGACAGAAATCTGAGTTTATAAGACAAGTAAAGGTATAGTTAGAGTTTTAAAACATTGTTGGTCATTTCCTACAGTGAGAGTTGAAAGCTAAGTAGATGAGATCCCAGGAAGAGAATACACATAAAATTACAGGAAAAAGAAACAAATGCCATAAAAACAAAATTAAAGACGACTGAAGATGCATGATTACTAAAAGTAACGCACAGTTCTGAACAGGATCTTGTGCCAGAAAAAAAAAAAGTTATAAAAAGACATTATTCGAGCAACTGACAAAAATAGATAAAAGTACTGTTATCAATGTTGTCTTGAATTTGGAAAGTATAGTGCAGTCATAAATGAGAATATTCCTATTCTTGAGAAATACACGGTGAAGGCGTAAAGGTGCATATCCAACCTATTCTGAAAAAAAGCGGGAAAATGTTAAAAAGAGGTGAATCTGGACAAAAGATATGGATAAATTCCTTGTACTATTCTTATAGTTTTTGTGTATATATGAAATTACTTTTAAAAGGGAATAAAAAAGATATAGATCAAGATAGAATGCTGAAGTACAGGACTGACTGTATAACGTAAAAAGTGAATTCATCCGAAGAGTGATGATCATCCTGTTATTAAAGATTGAGAAGTTTATTTCAGTTAGTGTGAAGCTGCATTTTTCCATACAATCATTCTATTTACACAACAAAATATGCTGTTAATTGTAGCCCGACTCTGTATAAAGATGTTCTGTGCCACAGAATTTTAGGTTAACCACAATGGTATCCACCATTAATTCTCCCAATAAAGAGCAAGTATTTTCTGATATAGATCCTCCCTAGTCCTTCTTTAAGAAAAAAGACCGACAGAAAGAAAACAATATTAACCTGCTCTCTGCGTGTATTTTGATTTGCTGCATAAAAATATTCAAGCTATGTTCTCTTGAGGTTCATTTTAGAGCCAGTACCTACTTGCTGGGTATCCATGAATGGCTAAGGATTCCCCGGGTCATGATTACTGGTGGAACAAGGAATTTCAGATTAGACCAATATCTAATAAAGACAAAGGAAGACAGACAAGAGGTGGCGTAAAAATAAAATCTGTACACTGTGACCTGAATATGGGAGCTTCTTATCGGTCTTATATACACACTGAAAAATGAACATTTTTCATCTCAGCACTATAGTCTTAATGCTTTCATGTCTACTATAGTACTAATAATTCTGAAGCCTTTACTGGGAAAGGAATATAAACCACTTGTGGAAACTTAGGAAGTAATGAATCCAGTTTAAGATAGAAACTATCCAATCGAATATATGTCAAGAGGAGAAGCAGCTTAAAAGTCAAGGAAAAACCTTTAAACAAATGGGGCTAGACTATTTCAACACAAACGAAGCAAGTCTATAAGAAAATACAAGCTTGCACTGAATAAGAGAAATCAAGTAACAAAGAACATTATGAGAAATGCATTAGTGTCCATTAATGAGTATTTTACAAAACATCAAACCAAAAAACACTCAGACACTTAAAAATTTCATTTAGAAGTACAAATTTATTGAATATTATCTTTCATAAAAAAGTAACAATGCAGGACTGAAAATTAGGATTTTTTTTTTTAAAGATTCGTCAAGTGCAGTAGTAAGATAGGGGAAAGAGAGAAATTTCTGCGTTCAAAAAAATTATGTGAGCTGGGTGTGGTGGCTCACACCTGTAATCCTAGCACTTTGGAAAGTGAAGGCAAGAGGATTGCCTGAGCCCAGAGGTTGGAGAACAGCATGGGCAACTTGGTGAGACCTCATCTCTACAACAAATAAGAAATTAGCTGGGCATGGTGGTGCACGCTTATAGTTCCAGCTACTTGGAAGGTTGAGGCAGAAAGATTGCCTGAGCCCAGTAGGTTGAGGTTGCGGTAGCCGTGAATGGTCACTGCACTCTAGACTGGGCAACTGAGTGAGACTCCGACTCAAAGAAAAAAAAAATTATGTAACTTATTTTGTATAATCATGAAAACTAGAAATAAAAGGGTAAGAATTTTTTTTAACTAAAACAAAGTTTGAACATGATACTATACCTTTTGCTTCAAATATAAATATCCTCCATTCTATTATCTTGAAAATGACACAAACATTTCCTTGACTGTCGAAGACAGCAGCAGATTAAAAGACAGATACACAAGATAAAAATATACACACGCCGGGCTTGGTGGCTCAGCCTGTAATTCTGTGCCTTTGGGAGGCTGAGGTGAGTGGATTGCCTGAGCCCGCAGGTTGGAGACCCACCTGGGCAGGGAGACCTCATCTCTCCAATAAATCAAAAAATCAGCCGGGCCTGTAATTCCGGCTACTCGGAAGGCTGAGGCAGAAGGATGCCCGGAGCCCAGCAGGTCGAGGCCCGGCCACCGCACTCCAGTCTAGGAGACAGAGTGAGACTCCAACTCAAAAAAAAAAAAATATATATATAGATATACATACAGAAATATGAAAAAAGGCATTTTGAAGTGGTTGTATGCTTGAGGATAAAGCACTGAATGAAAATTTAGGATACTGGTTTCTTTATAAAGTTTTAAACTGGCTCAGTATGACATACAAATCACCTACTCTACTTACTTGATCTCCAGTGTCCTCTTATTTTGGTCTATTAGTGAAAAATTAACACAAAAATCCATTATCAGAAAAGTTATGGGGACGGAAAACAGAATTTCAAACCATATTCAACTAAAAATACTGATAATTATATCAAAGAATGGAATGTTTTTCAAAACAAAATGTAACTGAAAAAAATTACTATTAAGATTAATTTTGAAAAAAAAGATTAATTTTGAATTGAAAGCTTACATCTTAGATTCAAACATAGGCTTCTCATGTAGTATCCCACAGAAGTAACAATATATTTAATGCATTCTACTATTCACACTGAATGAATTTTAAAAGTTCCTCTTTTAGGTAGAAAGAATCTTCAGAGTACATATAGGGATTCAAAGCAACAGAACATGAAGTAAGAACTGTTCATGTTCATGAAAGCTAGGTATTTGTTACTTACTACTAAATTGTTTAGCTTGAATTAGGACACACATGGGTCCTTTTATATGCCCAAGGAAAGACCTTTCCTTTGTAGAAAGTGAAAGTCTGGGCAAAAAAGGCTTTTCATTCATGTTTGAAAATGGCACATTGCTTCCTTACATTTCTCTTTATAATAACACAGGTTGTTTAATCATAAAATGAGCATGTGATAAAAACTTCTAACATAAATGAAAAAGATGAGACTAATCATACCTAGAAAATTGTATACCGCATGCCAGAGGCTTGAATCAGGGAAATCACATTGTATATAAAGATTAAAACATATTTGTTATTCCGATCTTGATACAAAGAAAGCCAGAATCACATATTTGAATATTAAAAACTCAACCTCTGAAAAACAAAAGAGTATTTTTCCTTGGATTTCACTGTATACAAAAATATATACATAATAGTCCCAAAGTATGAAGTCAAACATACAGGCAATCTACACTCACAAAAAATTCAGTAAAATTTTACACACATACATATGGTGTCTCCTTCCTCCCTCCCCCTTCCCTTCTCTTCCTTCGCCACCACTGCTCTTCCATTCCTTTCCTCTCCTCTTTTCTTCCCCTTCCCCTCCAAGAGACAGTGCCTTACTCTGTCTCCTGGGCTGAAGTACAGTAGTGCAATCTTGGTTCACTGCAGCCTTGACCTCTTGGGCTCAAGCAAATCTCTCACTTCAGTCTCCCGAGCAGCTGGGACTGCAGGCACACTCCACCATGCTCACCTATATTTATCTTTTGGAGAGATAGGTTTCATTTGCCAGGCTGGTCTCAAACTCCTGGTCTCAAGGGATCCTGCTGCCTCAGCCTCCTAAAGTGTTAGGATTACAGGCGTGAGCCACCATGCCCAGTGTCCTTTTCGAATAATAGTACTAAACACTCTTTTTTTTAAACACAGGAAAAGTGAACTGCAAAAATCTTTTAAATAAATAGCCTCAAAATTGGCTTGGGTTCATCATTCCTATTGCATGGTAATTTAACCACTGTATCAACTTTTTAAAGCTACTGTCAGGATCAAAAGAAACTAGAAATTCATCAAGCTATTCACTTGATGATCCAATCCTTTTTTTGGATGCAATCCTTACAAGCACATTTCTACAATACTTGGCCAGTTTATGCCTGACCATTTCTACAGATAGAGAAAGTACTACGTGCTAAGATATTATGGGGAAGGCCTACTATACTTTGGCTTGTAATGGTTACCCAGTGGTCCCAATTCTACTACTTTAGGTCTTGCCAAGTAAGAAAACCAACTCTTTCATATGTGACCCCTCCAAAATATTTGTATACAGTTATAGCCCAGCACAGCAGGATACTTTTTTTGGTTACATTTTTCCAGATGTTTTATTTCACCCTTTTTTCATTCTTAAGTATTTTCTTCTGCAAACAGTATCTTTGTATTTAAATTAGAGTATTTAGAACACTCATATTCAATGTAATGTCTGATATATTTTGACTAAAATTTATTCTATTTGTTTTCAAATTGTATCTCTTGCATTATATTCACTTTATTATACTTTCTTTTTTAGTTTTTATTAATTATTTTATGCTAATAATTTTGAAAATACAAGCAAATTAAAAATAGCAAAAATAGAACATACTAAAATTGAATCAAAAGGAAAACTGAAACATACTTATAGCCATTACAGTAAGTGAATCAGTTGTTTAAAACCACAAAAATAAACATCAGTCCCAGAAAGCTTACAAATTCAACCTAAACTACTTTAGAGAACAGAAAATGAAAGCATACAGTTTGTTTTATGAAATCTTGATGCTCAAACCAGAAAATATATGAGAAAGAAAAATACAAATCATTTTTTACATAATTAGCACAAATGCAAAATCATAATAAAATATTAGCAAGAAGTATATCAAATTATATTAATCTTGCTATTCAAATGAAATATTAGATTATTAATTTAATCATATAACTATTTAAATTAAACCAAATTTAAATCTATTTTATGACTTTAACATTGACATATTGAATGTTATTTACCTCATTCACAAATTGATGGAGAGAAAGCTGTGATAATTTCAATAGATTCATAGAATGCATTTAATAAAATCTAACACCCAGTTATTTTAGTTTATTTGTGCTACTATACAAAATATCATAGGCTGTGCAATTTTTAAAGAACAAAAATGTATTTCTCACAGTTCTGAAGCTGGAAGGTTCAAGATTAAGGTGCCAGGAAGTTCTATGTCTGGTGAGAGCTCAGTCTCTGTTTTTCAGATGGCACCTCCAAGTCTGTGTCCTTACATGGTAGAAAGGAAGAAAGGGTCTAAACTAGTTCTTTCCAGCTTTTATTTTATTTATTTATATTTTTATTTTAGATTCTGGGGGTACAAGTACATATCTGTTACATGGACATATTATGGAGATTGGGTCTCAGGTGGTTCTTCCCCAGATAATGAACACTGTACCCAATAGGTAATTTTTGAACCTTAAACCCCTCTGTCCCCTTACCAGTGTCCCCAGTGTCTATTACTTCCATCTTTGTGGTCATTTAGCTCCTGCATATAAGTGATAACATGTGGTGTACGGTTTTTTGTTTCTTAGTTCACTTAGGATGCTGCTCTCCAGATCTATCCATGTTGTTGCAAAGTACAGGATTTCATTCTTTTTTATGGTCATGGTGTATATATACCACATTTTCCTAATCCAGTCACTTGCTGGTGGACACTTAGGTTGGTTCCATGATTTTGCTATTGTGAATAGTGTTGCAATGAGCATATGAGTACAGGTATGTTTTTTATATACTGATTTATTTTCCTTTTGGTAGATCCCTAGTAATAGGTTTGTTAGGTCAAATGGCAATTCAATTTTTAGTTCTTTGAGAAATTTCCATAAAGGTTTAACTAGTTTACAATCCCACCAACATGGAACGGTCCTTGCCTTTTCTTCGCAACTGCGCCAACATCTGTTGTACTTTGACTTTTTAACAGTAGCCATTCTGAGTAGTGTAAGGTGATATCCCACTGTGGTTTTAATTTTCATTTCTCTGATGATTAGTGATGCTAAGTATTTTTCAAATTGTTGGCTGCTTATATGTCTTCTTTTGAGAAGTGTCTATTTTAAGAAGTGCCTATTTATATTTTTTGCCACTTTTTGATGGGGTTGATTTTTTCTTTTTCACATAAAAACACTTGTTTTTTTAAATTGAGATATAATTCACATATTATAAAATTCACCTAAGGTGTACAGTGAAGTAGCTTTTAGTATGTATATTCATGGAATTGTGCAGTCTTCAATCAAGAAGATTTTCATCACAAAAACCTGTCACCATGTTCCTCTTTCCCCTTCTTGCTCTCCCCTCCTCCAGCTCCTGGCAACCACTCATTACTTCCTCTCACCATGGATTTGCCTATTCTGGATATTTCATAAGTGGATGACACCATATATGGTCCTTTGTGCATGGCTTATTTTGCCTAGTATAAAATGTTTTCAAGGCTCATCCAGGTTGGAGCATTTGTCAAGCATTCATTCTTTTATATGATTTTTTTTTCATGTTGAGTGGAGTTCCTTGTAGATTCTGGATATTAGCCCTTTGTCTGAGGCATAATTCGCAAATATTTACTCCCAGAATAAAATACTTTAGAATCTTTCCACAGTTTTTGTCATTTTCCTCTGAAGACCTTCTAGTTTTAATGATCTCAGCATAATTCTATAGGTAAGGTAATTATTGACAACATTCTACATATAACTTCTATTACTGTAGGATAATATCTCTACATTGAAATCTTCCAAGTCATTTTCACATTTCATTACTAAGCCTATAAAACCACCATAGGTTCACTGGAGCCACATGCATGATCTTACATTTATTCCTATTAAAATTCATTCAGCTCATTAATTCAGCCTGAAAAGATCTTAGATCCCTATTTCATTATTTATTTATTCTTCTTCTCTGTTGTATATCAAATTTGCTAAATACATGGTTTTTATTTTTACTGAATCACTGACAAAAATGTGGAAACACAGTACTACAGGATTTTATAGGTGGTTATCATATACCTACTTCTTGATTATTAACGATTCTCCAAAAACATTTGAATAAAGTCCTTCAACAGTTACTAATTCCTTTACCTAACCTTGAATTGTGCCCATATTTTCTCCACCTTGTTGAGTAGGAGAATATGGAAAGTTTTATCAAATCCTTTGTACCCTATCTAGCTTAATTTCTAGGCCTTACAACTGTAATATATCTATTACAGATGGAAATGCAGTCTGCTTTGGTGTATTCTCAGAGAACCCATCCTAACCCTTGGGGATCCTTGTTTCTTCCAACAGCAATCTTAAAAACCACTATGAGCACAGCTTCTTACTGAACATAATCGATGCCATGTAATTAAAATATGTTATATCTAAGCCTCAAAACAATCTTGAAAGGTTGGAATCATCATGCCTATCTAAAACTGAAAAAAATTGTCAAAGTTATTTGCTTAGCTTTACACAAGACTGTATCAAATCATTATATCAATATGTATTATAAATGATCATAATATGACTTATAACAGATTCACTAATGTTTCTAAACAGTTGCAAGAATCTACCACCTTCTTCCTCTTTACGAAAACAAAATGGTATTTGCTCACTCCCAGTAGGAGCATTAAAGAATACAATTTCCATTTTTTTCTCAGTAATTAAGACTTGTAATCCATACAAGTAATCTCAATAATCAACTGTTTAAATTTAATTAAAAACACTTAGAAAAAAAAGGAACACATTCACAAATCTCAATATGTACAAGGTAGAAGAGTATGTTATAAAAGATCTATATCTGGGTTCAATGCAATCCCTATCAAATTGCCAACATCATTTTTCACAAACCTAGAAAAGACAATACAAAAAATTCATATGGAAGCAAAAAAGAGCACAAGTAGCTAAAGCGATCCTTTGCAAAAGGAACGAAGCTGGAAGCACCACACTTCCACACTTTAAGCTTTATTATAAAGGCTACAGTAACCAAGACAGTATGGTATTGATACAGGAACAGACACAAACCGATGAGAATCCAGAATTAAAAACACGTCCCTCCACCAACTCATCTTTGACAAAGCCATCAATAACAAACTTCAGGGAAAGGAAAGCATATTTAGCAAATGGTGCTAGGAAAATAGGCTAACCACATGCAGGAGAACGAAACTGGACCTCTAACTATCACCATATTAAAAAATAAACTCAAAATGGATTAAGAACTTTGATATAAAACCTCAAACTAAAGAAAACTCAGGAAACATCCTACTGAACTACAGAGTAGCCAATGAATTCATGGCCAAGTCCTCAAAAGCAAATGTAACAAAAGCTAAGATAGACATGTGGGATCTTATCAAACTAACACACTTTTGCATGGCAAAAGAAACCATCAGGAGAGTAAAGAGACAATCACAGAATGAGAAAAAATATTTGCAAGCTATGGATCTGACAAAGGCCTAACCACCAGAATCTACAAGGAACTCGAATTGAAAGGAAGGAAAAAAAAACCTCATTAAAAAGTAGGCAAAAGACATGAGCAGACACTTCTCAAAGGAAGACATATAAGCAGCCAACAGATACATGAAAAAGTGCTTAGCCTCACTAAGCATCAGAGAAATGCAAATCAAAACTACAATTAGATATTACCTAACCCTAGTAAGGATAGTTATCATTAATAAGTCAAAAAACAACAGGTGCTAGTGTGGGTACGGAAAAAAGGGAATGCTTCTACACTGATGGTGGAAGTGGAAGCTAGTTCAACCTTTGTGGAAAGCAGTGTGGCAATTTCACAAAGGACTAAAAATTGAGCTTCCAGATGATCCAGCAATCCCTCTGCTGGGAATATACCCAAAGGAACATAAATTGTTCCACCAAAAAGATGTATGTTTATTGCAGCTCTATTCACAACAGCAAAAACATGGAACCAACCCAGAGCTCATTGAAAGTGGTCTGGATAAAGCAAATGTGGTGCATATACATGATAGAACATTATGTAGCCATAAAGAACAAAATCATGGCCTTCACAGCAACATGGATGCAGCTAGAGACCACGATGTGAAGTGAACTATCACAGAAACAAATAACTGAATACTACATGTTCTCACTCATAAGCAGGCCTTGATCACTAGTAACTCTAGCACTAGACTGGAATCGGCAAATGCTGGGTACTGCAAAGCGGGGGAGGGAGGGAGGGAGGGGGAGCACATGGCAACACACTGGGTACCTGGTCTATTATCAGGGGGAGAGAGCACTAGCTAGAAGCCCAAACTTTACCAGCATGCAACCTACTTATTATGTAGTAAACCCTTATTTGTGCCCCACAACTCTAAAATCAAATAAAAATAAAAATAAAATCTGTATCTGTCTCCAGCCACCTAATACCCAATTTCCGGAAGCAATGTGTTCATAAATACATATCAGCAATTATATAAACACATAAAATATACATGAATGTGATTTTTTTCCTAATTTATATACAAATGGCAGCAACATATGTATACATATATATAGTACACACATATAGTATATAGTATATATGCATAGTTCATCCCTTGCTTTTTTTCACCCAACAATATATGTTGAAGAGTTTTCCTTGTCAGGATATAAAGAGCCTCTTGCTTCCTCTCGTACAACTGCACTGCTATACTCTATAACTGCATTCATGGACTACAACTCTTTTAACTACTGCCTAAATGTCAACTACACTACAGTGAGTAAGTTGGGATATATGCCATTTGCACTTAGCAAGTGTATAATGAACTGGAAGTAAAATTTCTTGGTCAACAGCAATGTATATTTGTGTTTTTTTTAAATTTAAATTTATTTTTAGTGCATTTGTATTTTTGACAGGTTTTACTAAATTTCTCTCCACATAGGTTATACCAATTTAAAATCCCACTAACAGTGTATGAGATTGTCTATTTTTCCATACTCATGCAAATATAGGGTATTAGCAACCTTTTGGGTTTTTGTTAGAAAATTGGTATAGTTTGAGTTTGAATTTAATTTTCACTAATTATTAATTTGTAGGAGGGAAAATTAGTCACATGACTGTGACAGGCATTATAAGCACTTTTTTCTTGGGATTTCACTTCTGTTTTGATTTTCCTCATGGTAGTAATGTCACACCAACATTTTTCATTTGTAGGCAGTCAAGTTTATCAATTATTACTTTAAAAACTATTTTTTTTTGAGACAGAATCTCGCTCTGTCACTCAGGCTGGCCTGTATGCAGTGGCATGCTCACGGCTACCATAGCACTGACCCACTGGTCTCAGGTGATCCTTCTGCTTCAGTTTCCCAAGCAGCTGCAACTACAGGCATACACCACCACACCCAGCTGACTTTTTAATTTATTGTCACCATGTTGCCCAGGCTGCTTTTGAACTTCTGGGTTCAGGTTTTTCCCTCACCTTGGCCTCCCAAAGTGTTGGGATTACAGGTGTGAGTCACCATGCCTGGCTTTACTTTAACAACTTCTGAGTACCAAAAGCCTCTTGCAAACCAAGATTATGAATTCCCCTATGGTTCCTTAATACGTTAATGATTTTACATTTACTTATTTAAAGACAGGGCCTTGCTATGTTGCCCAGGCTGGTTTCTAATTCCTGGCCTCAAAGCAATCTTCCTGCCTCAGTCTCCTAAAATGCTGGGATTACAGACATGAGCTACTGTACCTGGCCCCGGTTTTACATTTAAATCTCTGATCTATTTGGAATTTATCCTGGTACAAGCATGAGGTATGATCCCAACTTCCTTTCTCCCCTAGTTGGCCCCCCAGTGACCTGACACAATTTATTGTTCTTACTTGGAAATTCACTTATTTTTTTTCCCATATGAACCATATAACTTATTTGTCTAGCTTTAAAAAATATCTTGCTGGTATTTTTATTTGAATCACATTAAATATATAGTTTAATGTGAGGAAAATGACATTTTCATGAGTTAGAAAACAAAATAAAATTGGTTATCTACATTACTCTAAAACTAAACTTCAGAATAAAAAAGGCATATATAAAAAAATATAATCATAAAAAATACATATAGAAAAGTAAAGATACAAGAATGCCTAGGCACTAGAATAGCCATGGTAATTCTGAAAAGGAGTTTTAGAGTCAGTCAGTCAAGTTTCACTAAAAGTCATTTAAACTTTTGACAAGAATTATACTGAATTTATAGATTAATTAAGGAAGAACTACATTGAGGGGACATGTTGAATCCTAAATTTTTGATGTCAACGTCAACTTTACAGCCCTGATCAGGAGGATTTTCCCCTTCATTTATTGATTTTGTAGCTGTTTTCTAGCTATAATACCAATACCTTTAGCTGTTGTAAGCATTTTGTTAAAGCCCAAGCTTATTTTAAGTCTTAGATTCCCAGACATATTCTCATTCATTCATAAGTCTTGGTTTCCATAATGTCCTTTAAAGTCCTGAGCATTAACACTATTTGCTGTTCAAAGATTATTCTAGTGTGCCTAGAAATACTTTCTTTTTTTCTTTGATTTTAAAACTATCATAAATATTTAAGGCTGCCTGAAAACTAGATTCTGAATATGAAGCAGGGCTTCATTGTCACTTCAAAAAATTACAAATAAATAAACTTCCTCTCATTTGGCAGTTTGAAAATGGAGTGTTTCTGTTTATTCAATATTCTAGTGGAAAATTCATTGGAAAGATGTCATCAACTTTTGAAGAATAAAAATTCAGTTAGTAAAGTTTAATAACAACTATGCTGAACAAATTACTCTGTTTTCTGTTTTGTTTTTGAGTCACGGTCTCACTCTGTCACCCAGTCTGGAGTGCAGTGGTGGGACAATCATGATTCACCACAGCCTTGACCTCCTGGGCTCACACAATCCTTCTACTTTAGCCTCCCAAGTAGCTGGGACTACAGATGTACGCCACCACACTCAGCTAAATTTTTGATTTTTTATAGAGATGAGGTCCCTGTGCTGCCTAGGTTGGTCAAACAAATTATTCTGTAACAACAGTAGTATCATAGCAAACATTTATGTAGTACTTGTTATGTGTAAGGCACTATTCTAAGTGCTTTACAAACATTAAATAATTGAACCCTCAATGATTCAGAAGATATTTTTAGATAATAAAATATCCCATGGACTTTGGGATAAATACCAGCTGCTAATGTATGGACAAGTAGGAAAACAAGGATTTAGATGTTAGTGTGTAAGATACTACAGAGCTTAGTATAGATATAAATTCGCCAGTTTTGTGATCAGATTTACTGTTCTCTCCAACTTCACAAAAGCATACAAAACAAGCAAGTTACGAAATTTTGTCTGAATTTAAGTTCTGGTTTACTAGCTAAAATCTTGTTTTCTTTTCAACCTTGTTATTTTTGTCCATAAATCTATTCTATAGTCATCCTTAACTATATACATCTCTAAAAATACACATTCAAAATCAACATCAACAAAGAGTTAAATGAACAAAATATAGATTTTTAAGTAGAAGGGTTTATAAAATAAAGGATAAAAGAAAACAAAAGCTTTAACAGAATATCACTAAAAATAGCTAATTTTATAAACTGATTTTAATACATGATCTTTAGAATAAGACATACTTCCACATTTTAGGAATGACCTCTTCAATACTGTATTTATTAAAAACCCCTCCATAGGCCAAGTTGTGAAGTTGATGTAAATTCAGGGTCATATAATGGCTTTTGACAATAGGTTAATTACATGAAAACTTGCCTCAAATTTTACTTTCATGTGCTGCTTAAGTCACAAAGTAGTCTGTAGAATCTCATTTAGCAATTAAGAGACCCATGGGCTTAACTTTAAAAGTTTATTAGTAGGTGAGAGGTACATGGAAACTTTTGGTACCATTTCAGCAACCTTCCTGTCAAACACTATTCTAAGATAAAAATTTTTTTAAAAAAGGGCAGCCACTGTTTACTTTGCATACAGTCAAACCACTGAAAATTCAGGGTGTTTCATGAGGTAATGATACTTTCCTTTTAACAAGACTATTAAAAGTAAATATCCTTTTCTATTAATACGTTAAAGAAAGCATCATTCTCTCTGATGCTTTCCCTCCAACACACATACATCAGAACGTACAGATTTTGAAAAAATTAAGGAGTATACAATGGCACAACTACCTCAGAGCTGTTTGGCAGGCTGGTTCTTTTAAAGTAAAACTCTTTCTACCCTACGATTAGCAATTCCACTCTTAGGTATTTAACCATGAGAAATTAAAAATACACTTACCCAAAAAGTTATACAGCAGCTTTACTCATGATAACAAACCAGAAACAATCAAAATGTTCACTGACAGGTGAATATAATAAACAAACTGTGGGATATTCATAGTCAGTGATAATAAGAAATGAACTACTGATACGACAGCATAGTGGAATAAAAGGGGCTAGACTCAAAAGACAACATACAAAAAAGAGTATTTTAGTCCAAGAAGAGCAAAAGTAAACAAGGTTAGAGAAATCAGAACACTTCTCTCGGGTAGGTTGAGATGATCGAAAGGGGCTTAAGGAAACTCTCCAGAGTGACTGAATTGTTCTACACCATATCTCATTATTGCATGTTGTAAACGTAAAGCATATAAATTAAATGTCAATTGAACTAAAAATCATACTTTCATTAAAAATGTATTTTCTAGAAGAAAAAGTAATAGGAACAAAAATGGAAAAGTTTTAACATTTATCTTTTCAAGATGGTTACCTGTCTAAGAGCTGATTATGTTTTTCTAAAGCATCCTTTTCAGCCATCACTGCTCGGTCCCTTTCAGTCACAGCATTATCTCTTGCTTCTCGGAGATTCCTAAAATTTAAACATATATGTCAGTTATTTCAAATGCATAAGTATCCATCTTTTAAAGACTCATAAATGTGCTTTCTTGAGTTGGACTATCTGATAGTCTTAAATACCCATCAGAAAGGTTTTATGTCCCAAAGTGTCCATTACATAAATCTGTCTACCTTGGTGAGAGTTTCTAGCAGCACGCAGCAGTGCAAGTATAAATACGGTCTATCTCTAAATTATCATGCTACCTTTCTCCACATGGATCAAGGATAGGTTAAACAGTTTATATATATAGTAACTCATTTAACCCTTATCATAATCTAATTACTCACCTATTATCCACAAGAAAACTGAGGTTAATGAATGTTCTGTAAAATATTTTAAATGAGGCCAGGTGTGGTAGCTCACGTGTCCGGCACTTTGGGAGGCCAAGGTGGGAGGACTGCTTGAACCCAGGAGCTGGAGACCAGACTAGGCAACACAACAAAACCTTCTCTCTACAAAAAATAAATTAGCTGGGTGGAGTAGTGTGTGCTTGTAGTTCCAGCTACTTGGGAGGCTGAGGTGGGAGGATTCCTTGAGGCCTGGAGTTCAAGACCACCCTGGGCAACATAGTGAGATCACACCTCTACAAAAAAAATTTTTTTTTAATTAGCTGGGCATGGTGGCACACATCTGTAGTTCCAGATACTTGAGAGGCTGAGGCAGAAGGATCACTTGAGCCCAGGAGTTCAAGGCTGTAGGGAGCTATGACTGCACCACTGTATGCCAGCCCAGGTGACAGAGACCTCGACTAAAAAAAAATGTTTTTTAAATGAAAGGTATATTATAAAGATCACAAGAATAAAAGTGGAAAATGAACTCTGGGATATGGGCAAAAGTACGGCTGAGATGATGGACTTGGAATCATAGTTGTATAGGAAGGAAAGAGAAGGGAACACAGGAAGGTTGACAGAGTAGGAGAAAGTAGAAAGTACAAAGGACTGAAAGTCCTGATAAGATGACAAATGAGGTGGAAGCAGCTGCATAAGCAAGATGAAAAACTAGAGATTGCTGTTGGAGAATGGCGATTTGGAGGTAGAATGGTACTTTCAGCAGCACAATTAAGGTTGATAGACAGGGTGTGACGAATAGAGTGGCCAAATGAAGCAGAACTGTGGGGAAGGCCAATATTCACGCAGGGTTCAAGAAAGTATGAGGCCAGGGTAGTAGAAAAGTTATCTGCTGATAGGAGTAACAACAGTAGGAAGTGAAATCAACAAAAGGAACACATTCATTGACAGCTGAGGGGAACATTCAAAAGCTGGGAAGATTTAGTGTGGAATGGTAGTGTGTGTCTGGAGTACTAGCTACCAGGAGGCTGAGGAAAAAGGATTGCTTGAGCCCACAAGTTTGACGTGACAGTGAGCTATGACTGTACCACTGCACTCTAGCCTGGGAGACAAAAAAAAAAAAGTTAGACAGTAACAACAGGTGACTATATAACCAGGCATGAGCCTCCACAGTTCAAGACGTTTGTTATTTATTTATCTGAATCACTGTCTCACTTTTTCACCCAGGCTGGAGTGCAGTGCACAGTTACCACTTACTGCAGCCTGAACCTCCTAGACTCAGGCAATCTTTCTACCTCAGCCTCCCAAGTAGCTGGGACAACAGGCATGTGTCACTAGGCCCAGCTAAATTTTTTTTCTTCTTTTTGTTAAGTCAGAGTCCCACTCTGCTGCTCAGGTTAGAGTGCAATGGCATAATCATGGCTCACCACAGTCTCAACTTCTTGGGTTCAGGTGACCCTTTTGCCTCAGCCTCCCAAATAGATGGACCTATAGGTGCAAGACACAATGCCTGGCTAATTTTTATTTGTAGATATGGGGTCTCAAACTCCTGGGCTCAAGCAATCCTCTTACCTCCTCCTCCCAAAGTGTTAGGATTACAGGCATGAGTCACTGCAACCATCTCACTACACTGCCCAGGCTGGCCTCAAACTCCTGGGCCCAAGCAATCCTCCTGCCCCAGCCTCTCAAAGTATTGGGATTATAGGTGTGAGCCACCGTACCCAGTGCCAAAATGTTCATAGTTTAATCAAGATGAAACTTGGAATCAAGAAAAATACCAACAGGAAGCTTCCTTCAGTTATTTTTTGTAAAGTCTCTTTCTCTAACAGTTATAAAGTGTAACATGAATAAGTGATTGTGCTCTTTTAATCCCCACAAATCCCTTATATTATGTTTTCTTTTTATTTTACTTCAGGATTAGGTATACAAGTGGACATTGTACAGGTAGTCTGGGCTTCCATTTGATCCCCACTTTGCCTGGTTGATGTTGTGTCCCCCCCCCCCCACCCCAGCAGTCTCTTTCTCACAGTATTATACCAAATGTTCAGGCTCCGCTTATGAGTGAGAACACGTTCCCTGTTTCTGTGATAGATCACTGAGTATTACTGACTCTAAATCCATCCAAGTTGTGGTGAAGTCCATATATTTGTCCTTCTTTATGGCTGCATAATATTCCATTGTGAATATGTACATTTTTAAAATCCAGTCCAGTTTTGATGGACAGCACAGTTGGTTCCATGTTTTTGCTATTATGAATAGTGTTGCAATAAACATGCGTGTTCAGATATCTTTTTTTTAGAACGCTTTGAGTTCCTCCAGACATATTCCCAGTAGGGGGATTGCTGGGTCATATGAAGGTCAATTTCTAGTTCTTTTAGAAATTACCACGCTGTTGTCCATAGAGGCTGCACTAGTTTGCATTTCCACCAGCAGTGTAGAAGCGTTCCTTTTTCTCCATATCCCTGCCAGCATCTGTTGTTGTTTTATTAATGATGGCCATTATTACTGGGGCTGGGTGATATCTTAATGTGGTTTTGATTTGCATTTCTCTGATGATTAGTGAGACTGAGCACTTTTTCATGTGTCTGTTGGCTACCTATATATCTTGTTTTGAGAAATGTCTATTCAAATCTTTTGCCCACTTTTTAACGGGGCTGTTTGTTTTTTCCCTTTCAGCTTATGTTGTATTTTCTAACCTATTTTATAGTTGAGTAAACTGAAGTTTAGAGAGTTTATGTAGAGGGCCTTAATTTGAATCAAGCTTGCCTTACTCAAAGTCAGTGCTTTTCACATCATACCACCCTATCTTCCATGAAGAACTGGATTGGACATTATAATCTGGTTTTTTTAAATTATTCATAGAGAATGTCAGTGGGGAGTCATGAAAGCCCACACAGTCTGAATAAGTCTAGTGAATATTGAATAGAAATGCTTAGCAGCCACACTTGCTGTGCCAGGACTCAGTATAGTCTTCTGCATGGTGATACTAATAAATTTCAAGTTTGACACGTCAGCCATTAGAAATTTATCGGTAAAATAGCCAAAAATAATTAAAAAAAAAAATTGTAGTCCAGGTAACTCTTTTTTAGTTGGAATCTCACTCTGTCACCCAGACTGGAGTGCAGTGGCCGCTTCCGGCCACCGCAGCCTCGACTTGCTGGGCTCCGGCGATCCTTCTGCCTCAGCCTTCCAAGTAGCTGGAACTACAGGCGCGCGCTACCACGCCCGGCTAATTTTTTGATTTATTGTAGAGATGAGGTCTCGCCAAGTTGCCCAGGCAGGTCTCGCACACGCAGGCTCAGGCAATCCACTCACCTCAGCCTCCCAAAGTGCGGATTACAGGCTGAGCCACTGAGTCCGGCTGGTAATTCTTATTAGAAAGAAAATAAACTACTTTTGTACACTATTATCTAAGTGGAAGTGCATTCTAAAGTAGCTTTCCCAAGATGACATATTGCCATTTTCTGTTGGTATCTTGATTACAATGACCTTAAAAAATACTCTACTATTGTTAAACCATCTGAAACATGAAAAATCAGTCTTACAGAAAACAAAATAACAACTCAAAGTATATTTAAACATTTATATATTTTTCATTCTAGATGATCAAAATATTTTAGTCAGTAAATTACCACCAACTGGTTTCAATTTTCATTTCTCAAATATAGCCTCATTATTCTATATATTATTCCAAGTAGGTCACATTTATAGTACTAATTAATCATGCATGCTTGATTGGTAGATGAAAAAGCCTCAGTCCCTAAATATATTTCTCTTCTTGCAACAATAGGCATTAGAAATAAAAACAAAACACAGGGAATGAAATAAAACTAAGAACAAGCTAACATCAATAATCGTGAGAGGAGGTGTGACTGGAAGTTTCTAGTGCATTAACCATGCTGCAGTCTATTTTATCCAGCTAACTACAAGTGCTATGTTAGGTATAAATGAAGTTCTATGGCCACAAAGAGGAGGAGTTGATTATTTTTAATTGGAGTAAGAGATGTAAGTGAATAAAGGGAAACATTTCAAAAAAGTGACTTTATGTTGGACCTTGAAGGACAAGTAAGGCAACTCAGAAAGAGAAAACTGAAATGAACTGGGGGAAGTGATAGAAGTGGTTAAGAGTTCTGTGCAAACCCATTCTCCTTCTCAGGTACCACACCTTTTATATTCAGTCTAGAACTTGCATACTGTAACAAAAAGTAGAGATACTTCCTTTAACATTGTCAATTCATATGTTTCAAATTAAGTGTGTGAGACTTCAATCCCACTAACAATAATATAACAGGAAACATAAGAGTGTTTACCACATGCTAGGAAATGTTCTAGGCACTTTACTACCATAAGTCATTTAACTGTCACAACGGTCCCACAAAATGTAGGTTGTATCATTACCTCCATCGTACAAATGAGAGGACTAGAACCCAGAGAGGTTAAGGATTAGCCTAAGGTCTCACTAAAAGTAAGCTCTGGGCCAGATAAAGTGGCTCACACCTGCAATTCCAGCACTTGGGAGGCCGAGGCAGGAGAATCACTTGAGCTCAGGAGTTTGAAATTAGCCTGGGCAACACAGTGAGACCTAGCCTCCACCTAAAATACAATAATTAGCTGGGCGTGGTGGCACATGCTTGTAGTCTCAATTACTCGGAAGGTTGAGGTGGAAGGACTGCCTGAACCCAAGAGGCTGAGGTTGCAGTGAGCTATGACTGTGCCACTGCACCCTAGCCTGGGCGACAGAGTGAGATCCCGATTAAAATAAATAAATAAATAAAGGAAAGAGAAAAAAAGAAAAGAATAAGCTATGAACTTGGTCTGGCTCTAGAGTCTGTGCTGAATAATACTATTCTTCCTCTCTAGAGACTAGAGTCTCTGAATAATACTATGCTTCCTCTCTCAAAATTTCCATTTTACAGATGTTTTCTTCTTAGGAAGTTCTGCTATTATGACACCTCAATGGCACAAACAGACATTAAGTCAAAATAAGCCTTGAAAGAACTGTGAATATATTACACACTTGCTTTTATGGCCCAAATATGTAGCAACTGCTCTTTCAAAATTAAACTGGTTTAATAAAACACCAGATGAATTGCATTGCTGCCACAGATAAAACTATAACTTTCATATAACTAATAATCCACTTCTAAATGTTAAATGCATTAGAAAACGTAACAGAAATACAATTAGGGAATAAATGGTAGGAATTCAAATGTTCTTCAAAAGAGAAACTTGAAAAATTGATAGAAGCTACTGGTAGCATGCACAAGTTAATGAAGCTCAAGTATTAAAAGTCTAAACTGAGTGTATAATCAAATGTAATTATAATAACAGAGGAAGAGGTTGGGAGTTGGCCAACTGGCCATCATTATAACACATGCTTTAAAATACAAAAATCTGAATATATCTTTCTTAAGAATACTTTAATATATCATAAAGCTGAAATTTAATTCCAAAACTGTGGTGCTCATGATCTTTCTTACCCACTCCATGTATCTTCCATATACACAAACATCTCTCTCCTGTTCACACCTAGTTTGTGTGTAGTAGATTGAGAGGAAGATGGAAGAAAAGGGAAAACGAATCTTAAATCAATCCTATATGAAATGCAAAGGGAAAGTGAGTATCCTAGTATTATAACTGGAGTGTTCAAATAATGTGGTTTTTTATTTCCCTAAATAAAAAGGTTTTAGTGTAATAAAATAGGCATGTTTCATATGCAAGTCAGTATCATTTTTGCAGCAGATAATTTAATATATACAAGTTTATCTGAAAATATCTTACAACTAAAACTTGAAAACCTCAGTACAAAACATACAAAACAGCATACTACTGTACAGGATGGAATGTATTTTCCTATTACAAGAGAATAAATTTCACAGTACCAATAGGTCAAATCCAAATTTATATCTGAAAAGTTAGAAAAAATTTTTTAGAAGAATGATAAAAACTTTGAGAACCTCTGAAATTTTAACAGGAACAAATCAGAGTTTGGCAATGCCAGGAGCATGTCTTAGCCTGAATAAACATCCTAAAAGTCTTAGAACTTGAAATTTATCAAGAATACATAGTAGAAAGACATGGCTGTCAGAAGAGTTCAGCAGGCACAATAACTAAGCAATCCAGTCTTTCCTTCTGCCTTCATGTAAGAATATTTTTGGCTAATAAAACTAAAAATATATACATTTTTCTAGTTAGTACAAGAGACACAAACAGGCTGTTTTATATGACAAGTTTATTTATAGGAAGAATTAATCATCTCTACCTCCAGGTTTTTCTTCATGGACAAAACACAAAACTGCCTATTTCCCTATCTGATGCTTTTTAAAGACAGTTTAAAACAGAAGGGTTGCAAGTGGGTCATCTTCTGTCTGCACTCAATGACTGACAGTCTTACCTTTAACTAACATTGAAGGCTGAAAAGTGAATAGGACATAAAAACAAAATAAGCAAAGTGGAAATCATATTTAATAAAATTTTAGGGGGGAAGCTATGCATCTAAGAGTAGAAACTTTTTGAGATCACTGCTGACTGAAAATGCTACACTTTCCTATCCTTTTATTACAGTTGGTGCTATGGTTTGAAAATTTGTCCTTTCCAAAACTCATATTAAACTTAATTGCCACTTAACAGTATTAAGAGGTAGGACCCTTAGCAGGTGATTAGGCCATGAGGATGATATTGGTGTAATCAGAAAAGGGTGAGTTTGGCAACTTCTCCTTCTGTCTCTCACCCTCTCACCTTCTGCCATGTGATAATGTAGTGAGAAGGCCCTTGCCAGATGCCAGCACCTTGACACTGAACCTCCCACTCCCCAGAACCAAGAGTCAATAAATTTCTGCTCATTATAAATTAACCAGTCTCAGGTATTGTGTTACAGAAACACAAAACAGACCGGGACAAGTGATGCTCAAGCAGATTTTTTTTTCTCAATGTGAAAACGTAGGCACAAAGTGGATAAATATCTAACCCAAATCATGAAAAAAAGAAAAATTTAAGCATCATTTAAAATCCATTAGTATGTTGAGGTTTACAAAGTAGTTGACAGAATAAAAGGTAATGCATCAAAATGAACCTGAGTGACTCTGGTTAGATGGTTAAATGAGTAACTACTATGTAACAGTCATTATGATCAGTCCTGATCAAATTCATTATAAATCTTTGTATAGGTTTTCATCCAAACCAACAGCCACTTGATTTCTAAAAAGCAGTAACAATTTATACTCTTCATTCCATAACAATATATTAAGCACTTTCAAGCTACTTCCTACTCTCTCCATGTATCTCCCATGTACACAAACATATCTGGTACATAGGGATAGATAAAGATACCTACTCTCATGGAGATTACATTCTAGTAGGAGAGAAATCAAGAATAAATATGTTGTATGTTAAAAGGCTATAGTGCTTTGAAGAAAAACAAAGCAGAGAAGGGGCTAGTGAGCACAGTAGTAAAGAATTTCACAATTTTCAGAAAAGACCACATAGAGCAAGTAATGTTTGAGACTTGATGAAAGTGAAGAAATAGGGCTCTAGGATGGTTAAAGAGGGGAAACTGTAAATACAGAGGATCTGAAGTGGGAACATGCATAAGAGGTAAAGGGACAGGAGGCCAGTGGGACTCAGTGACTAAAACAGAACATTAAATTAGGGTGGGGCAACTGAGTGCAGATCAGTCAGTATTATAGGCCAGTGTAATAGTTTAAACTTTTGGTGAGTGAGATGAGGAGCCTTTTTACTTGAGCAGAGAAGTGATCTAAATTACTGTTTACAGGAATTGTCTGAGAATAGACTAAAAAGGGCAAGGAAGAAAGCTGGGGGACCACTTAGGAGGCTACTGCCATAACTCAGGCAGGCAAGAGATAATGGTGTCTTGACCAAGTAACGTCTGTGAGATGGGAAGAGATCAGAAATTCAAAAGGATTTGCTGGTAGTAGAATATGAAATGTGAAAAAAAGAGAAGAGGCTAAAGAAGACTTCTGATTTGGTGAGCTTGGTCAGGGATGTCGCATCTGTAAAAGATCAGGAATTGTTATCTTCCTTCCTAAATCTTGTCTGCAACGGGAGCTAATGGCCATGCCTTATCACACATCCATCTAAGACTACTGAATTAGAAAAGTTGGAGTCATTCCTAATGTCCACTTCCTAATGTCAATTACCAGGCCTTCCCAATTCTAATACCTAAACATTCTTTAAATTAATCTGCTACTTCTCATCTTCACCTAACTCTACAACAGCCTCCTAACGAATCTCCCGGTTTCCAGGCCCTCTTCAACTATAATCCATCCCACATTGCAACCATAGTTACAAAAATGAGTTTACCACGCCACTCTCCTACTAGAAAACCTCCAAGAAATCCCCAGTAACAACAGGGACTTTAAAAATCCAGCAATCCTACTTAATCAGCCTTCCCTGTCACCCAATGCAGGTAAACCTAAATTCCTGCACAAACTGAATTCACCTTCATATCCGGAACACACTTGAAATGCTTAAATATTATTAACTAAGCAGTGAACACATATGAGAAACACCTACAGGCATAAACAATAAAAGATAGCTAATTACAGTTATCTGAGAAGATACTAGAAGAGTTGTCTACAAAGCCATATACTTTCAGAATACTCTAACAAAAAATATTCTCAAGTTTTTCCATACAATAACTTTAAACACTATACAGATTATCATGTAAGATATGAACAAAAAAGGTTTGTTTGCTTAAGCACTAATGAGGATATACACTTTTAAACTGATGAGTGGAAGCTCTGCAAGCTAGTTCCAATTCACCTATCGTAACACATTACATATACTCAACAAATCTTTCTAAATAAACTCAGATTCAAGATTCAAAGTTGATTAATATCACTCTAAGACTCTACACAAACTTCGAGATTACGTCATTAAAGTTTCTTCTTGAGTATTGCTGGAAGATAGTAAATTGTGGTCAAGATGGTTTTTTTTTATGACTTTGGGAAAATAAAATCACTAAAGCCATGCTAATTATTACACTTAAAAGCATCATTTCAATCTCCTTTTCTCTACTGTCCACCCTCTTTCAACAATTGTAGAGCCGTGAATCCCCAGATTCTGCACAGCATCAAGAACATGATGGATGCCTTGATCTTTGTCCTTTTTATGGTATCACTCAGAGTAGCTCTTTCTGTGTTTACAACAGTGAAACTGCTTTACATAAAGGTAGTTGACTTTATGGAAAAACTTAAATAATGAGCTGAATTTACTCCCCTTACTTTATTATTTCACAGCATTAATTAGAAAGCTTATAAGTTTTAACCATTTAATGTAGAAATTGAGATGGAAACAAACGGCATGCAGACCCTCTATGTATTAATGTCATCTAAAAAAAAAATGGTTAGATGCTATGAAGATAAACACTTAAGAATATATATTTTTCGATAATATCTTCTAATGATAATGAATAATTCCATAATGTTATCAATTGGCTTTTATATAATGCTCATTTTACTTAAATTGTCAACACAATGAATGATTCTCTTTAAGTATTCCACATGAGCACAAGGTATCAAAATGACTATATTTATATATAACTTTATAGTTTATAATGTACTTTTCACATATATTATTTAATTTAGCCTTCACAGGACACCCTGTGAAGTATTATTATTAGCTCATTTTATAAAAGAGGAAATTAAACTTCAGGAATATTAAGTGATCTATCCACTCAGCTAATAAGTGGTAGAGCCAGGATTTAAGTTTAGTCTTTTGATCCAAATCTCTTTCATAAAACACTCCCACTCATGGAATAATGTCTTATTTCCAAATGTGTAAAGAGGGTCCATAACATTCAGTCACATAATACCTACTACTAAGCAAGAAGTTATTTATATACTAAATTTCAGTACTGGTCTCCAGTGCATTTCACTTATTATCTCCCACAGTGTCAAAGTGGCATTTAAATAATTACAAAGTGAAGAAAAAGACAAGAAGTCTAACTCACAGCTTGGGTTGAAGCATACATATATATTATATACATAGATATCATGATGTGATATGGTATTTCTGATGTATTTAAATCCCCAAGTTCTCTCTTTGCTTATCTCTGCTTTTTTTTAAAGCCTTTACTTCTTCTATTCTCTTCCTCCCCTATCAAACTTTTACTTCAAAAAAATACTGGAATGACTGCAGGGAGAGATACCAAGATTGGATGGCCTTAAGTCTACTTATCTTTCTCATATACAAGAAGAAAAATTAAAAAGCACTCTCTTAATGTCTTTGAATGTACAGTAAGAAAACAAAAAGTAAAACATATTTCTCTAATCTTATTATTTCTAAACGTATCATTTCTTCTAAAAATTTTTATTGGGGAAGAGCTGGATATAGGGGCTCACACTTGTAATCCCAGCTACTTGGAAGGCTGAGGCAGGAGGACTTCTTAAACAAGGAATTCAAGACCAATCTGGACAACACAATGAGACTATTAAATCTCAATTAAAAAATAAATGAATAAAAATGTTTATTGGGGAGAGGGAAGGAGACTAAGTATACACATGCAAATATAAGTACTTTATCCATTTAAACTCATATTATAACAGCATATTTTTATAAAATACAAGTACTGTAATTGACATTACTGTATATCTCAGGCCAAAGCAAAAAATTCACTTACCCAGACACAAAACACCCCAAATGTGTAAACCTTTCTGAATTTTAAGTTTTATAACAAGAAATACTAAAATCCTTTCTTTAACCATTTTTCAATGTAAGATTTTTTTAAAAATTGTAATTTATTTTTAGTTTGTGGAAGATTAGTGGAACAGTTGTCTTTTACTACAGTTAAATCCTGCCATAATGAAGAAACTATGATCCAAAAAGATTAAGTCTCACAAAATACAGGGTAGTATCACTGTGAGGTTAAATGATAAAGCCAAGTCTCGACAACCAGCTGTCAAGGCATTCTCATGCAATTCACATCCAGCCAGGCTTGGGCTGCAGTTTGGCACCACCTGGTGGCAACTGCTCACTCTAGCCTCCATATTCATGGGATCAATTCTGGGTCCTGTAGCTGGTTGGGCAACCAGAGTACCCCCAATCCCAGGTATGCACTAGTTAGGTGGTATTCATTTTGATGTAGATATGGGGCCAGAAAACACTGGGAACCAGCACAGCTGTTTTTAGCTTTCCTGTTTCCGGAAATGGCTCTGTTGGCTGCTTCCCCATATAGCTTTACCAGTCTAGCGCTACCAATCACCTTAGAGAACAGGGCTAATATATCTAAATTTATGTTACAATGTATAGGTATTTCTTCATTCATGAAATCTCCAATTCTTCCCGAGGCTAGGTTAGATACACAGATGGTCTCCTCCTTTGTAACCTGTCATTTTCTCCATTATCATCATATTTATGATAATTATTTCTCTATTTGTCTTTATCCTCCATTAGACTACCAGTTGTGTGAATGCCAAAGGTCACCGCTGTATCTGTGGCATCTAACACGTAGCCAGCATATGGCAGGTCTCAATAAACATTAGTTGAACATGCAAACTTGTTGCTCTGGGAATTACATGAATGGGCAAATTTAAAATTTCGAACATAAGGTTTAGCATTGAATAAGTGTACACTTTAATAGGTGTATGTCTTTTCTTTTAGTCTACATTTGGAACCCCAAGAGCAAGGGTACAGGATCCTTCTTTCCTTTTATAGGGCTGGGACCAAGCAAAAACTTGCAAAAGATGAAGACTGCCTTTGGAATTCTTAATCTCTCTGCAAGCATCTCTTTCCAATCTCCTACTAACCCTGCTACCCTAAGTATGTATATTCATAAAACTGCCAAACTTTTGTTATAAACATGAAAGAACAACTAAGTGCAAAAGCAAATGAATCTTAAAATGTTAAGGTTACATGAAGAAGCCACACACACACACATACACACATACATATCTCATAATTCCATTTATGTAATACTAATATAACATGAAATACTAAACTATTTTGTGCAGAGATGCTTAATTACTGGCAACAAGAATAAAAGTATACAGAAAAGCAAGGAAGTTATTAGCATAGAAGTCAAAATAGTAGTTACCCTGACAAGAGAAAGGAGTTACACAGGAAGAGTCTCAAGGACCTTTCTGTGGTGCTGCATTGCTTTACTTATTGACTTAGATGTGGTTAAGGAGTATTTAATTTATAATTATTTAATAAACATTTTTCTGAACATCTGCTATTTTACATATATATACATGGAAACAAATTCATGACCAAAAAGAGAACAATCATAGCATGATTAACTACACTAAAAATTAATGCTATTTAAATAGTGGTCCAAAATTTATTTGAGCTATTTTGAAAACTATCTTCTCAGGAGTCAACATATAAAGGCTAGTTTAAGACTTCAGAGGCTTAATTCAGAGAGAAGATTATGGCTCTCCCACTAGTAATTCAAAATTGAAATACTAAAATAAACTAAGCATAAACAAATCCATAAAGATTTTTATTCTTCCCAAGATAAAAACTTCTATTTTTAATTAATATAGTATGCCAAAAAATTTATTTTTAAACATATATTTTCTGTCCCTGCTTTGCTGGTGTGTAAAGCATATATTTAATTTGTCTACTGGTAAGAAGACAGTACTGAATGATCACTTAGAATTTCTATATTATAGAATTACTTGCTATTTTCATTGCAAATATAATCCTAGATTATAAATGTATTATAAATGTAATCTTTTATAGCTCAAATAAGAAGAACAAGAAAAAATAGGCAGAAGAGTATAATCACTAAATATTCATTGAATGCTTACTGTTATGTTCAGTGTTTGAAGTTTATATTTCTATGCAGACTTTTAAAAAAGATCAAAAGGTAGATAAAAATCTAAATTGATGAGGAAAATAATTAATTTTTCCTTTAATTAAGAAGCATCAAGTCATATCAAGCAAATATCCTAAAAAAGTTCTATCATAAATTGTATATCTATACCCTATCACTATAAACAACATCTACACAAAGGAAACCCAACAAGAAAATCATATTGCTCAGAAGCATTATCATAAAAATCTTTCCCAATCTGCTCTATTAAATCATAAACTTAAGAGTAATTTTAAAAATATCTTTGCTAAAATACTACCAAAGGATACTTCTACATATGTAGTTTTTACAGTAAAGGCCAACTTATAAATATTATATTAATAGGTCAATTGAGGAGTGAACATCCCAAGTTTTCTGCTACTACACTCCTACTAGAAATTACAGGTTACAATGCTAATTTGATTCTAAAGTTGACAACAATCAATGTACCATACATTCAAATCAGTGCTGATAAAACTAGTATGACAATTCAGGTCAATTTCAAAACAATTATCTCATTAAAATATAAACTTTCGAAAGCCACACTAACTATAATAATGTTATAGAAAAATAACTGCTATTGAAATAAGTAGCATTTATTTTCCTCTAATACTGCCAATCACTATCAAGGGGAATCTAATATATACTGAACAAAAAGTAACTGCATGAGTAAAAGTAACTGCATGAGTAAAAGCAATATTTCTTTAGGATTATCTAATGTGACATCTTTCAGGGTCAGCAGCTAAATGAGGCATATGTAATATTTCATATTCTATTCCAGTTTTAAAAAGTTTCCAGGAGAAATTGCTGGAGTATTACAGGGAGAACTAGTACCTCTTAGTAATCTCTCCATTTTGTCTGTCCTCAATCTGAACTGAGGTAAAGGCAAAAAGAGAAGTTACCAGGGCAAAACAGACACAACGGGAAAGCAGAGCAAAAAGGCCTAAGGTCTGGTAAAGCATGTACTAAGCTAGCTATCAAAGCATTTAGAACTTTAACGTTCTCATTATATTTATATTTATGCTAAGTAAGTTTTCTTTCAAAAGACATTAATAGAAATAGTATTCAATTTCAATAAAACTTATATAAGCTACAAAGAGAAATAAAGTCCCACACAAGCATCTTTTATTTATTTATTTATTTTTACCTGTTTTCCCGTTCATACATTTCCCTAGAGGCACTTCGAAGTTGATCGATTTCTTGATTAGTTTTCAATCTGATTTGTTCTAGCTCATCATGTAGTTTATTTTCATATTCTGTTTTATAATGGTCTCTGTAAGGAGTAAAAGGAATATTCATAAATTTTCTTTTGAAACAAATAGGCTTTTGCCTTCCATATGAGATTTTAATAGCTTACATCAAGTGTGCTCTATATATTATGTTACTTGAAAAACTTAACCATTAAGTATAAAGTTTCAGCTGAGTGTAGTGGCTCATGCCTGTAATTCCAGTGCTTTGGGAGGCCAAGGTAGAGGACTGCTTGAGGCCAGGAATTCAAGACCATCTTGGGCAACATGGTGAGATCTTGTCTCTACAAAAAATTTTTTTAAAAATTAGCCAGGCATGGTGGCATACACTTGTAGTCCCAGCTGCTTGAGAGACTGAGGTCAGAGGATCACTTGAGCCCAGGAGTTTGAGGCCGCAATGAGCTATGATTGAGCCATTGCACTCCAGTCTGGGTGTCAGAGGGTGAGCCTGTCTCAAAAAAAAAAAAAAGTATAAAGTTTTATAATTCCTAAACATACTGTTTCTAACTAGTATCATCTAAAATCTCAATCTGTTAAGCATATTACTCCAAAGGCTTAATTACTGTATAAAAAGTTAGCACGTCATATTGGAAAATTGCTTCTTTTCAAAAATATTTTACGAATAGTTTTTAATGTATATTGCTAAGACGTGATAACTGATGCATACAGAATGTCCTCCATTTAAAAATAATAATCTGGGGCCAGACATGCTCGCTGAAGTCTATAATCCCAGCACTTTGGGAGGCTGAGGCAAGGGAATTGCCTGAGCCCACGAGTTTGAAAACAGCCGGGGCAACTTGGTGAGACCTCATCTTTACAATAAATCAAAAAATTAGCCAGGTATGGTTGCCTGTGCCTGTAGTTCTGGCTACTTGGAAGGCTGAGGCAGAAGTATCACCTGCGCCCAGCAGGTCAATGCTGGAGTGGCCGTGAGTATGCCACTACACTCCAGACTGGGTGATGGAGTGAGACTCCAGCTCTAAAAATAAAAATAATAATCTAGCATAGTGTATGTTGGGAGATGAATATTAACACAAATATAAAAACAAAATGATTCTGACTCTCTATAAAATCTTTCCTTCCAAGCACAAAACCATAGCCACAATGTGATCTTTTAGCCAAAGGAAAGCATACACATGGCAGGAAAAAATATTACAAGCTAGAAAAAGTTATGAATATGTGAACTGTTGAAGATAAAATTTATACTTTTAGTTTTTAATGTGCTGATAAAAATAATTCAGGATTATATGGGCTATTAATACAAAGGAACTGTAGTAACTTTTGTACATTCAGTGGAAGACAGAAGGAGGAATGAAATGCAGGGAGTCTGACTGCAGGGCCTGTAACTCAACAGTGTGCAATACTGCCTCTTCATAATTACTTTACGTTCTGCATAGTCAGGACATCATCAGCATAATCAAGTTTTTCTTCAAAAAGATAATTCTATAGAGATACTTATATATTCTTTCAAAAAATACTTACATAGAGTTCTCAGTCATAAAGAATTAAAAAGATGATGCTACAAGAGAAAAACAGTTATAGATCTCCCTATCTAAAAGAATTTTTTTTATATTGTTGGAAAAACCACAATATATTTATAAAAATCAGCTAGGAAAAAATATCTTATAAAGAAATAAAAATTAGGAATTATTTTAGTATCATCCTATAGACCTTAAAAAACCACACTCACACACACAAATCTTTCCCAAAGCCAAGAGTTTTCTCAAAGAAAATGGTGCCAATTTATATTTATGTGGAAATAACATAAAGCTTGCCTGGATGTAACGTATTTTTCATACATCTCTTCTCTAGCCTTTTTGGTTTCTTCAAGCTGAGCTTGAAGTCTTTCAAGGCGATCCTCTTCATGGGCACAGCGAACACTAAGCTCCATGTTTTGGCGGTTGAGATAGTCTTTATCCTTTTGCAGTAAAGTAACAGTCTGCTGTAAGGTGGCTACCTATGTATATGTAAAGAAAAAGAGTGTCAAGAGCAATGTTGTCCTACTTTCCAAGGTTGACTGTGTTAATTTCATTCATTTGTTTCACTCACCACATAAACATTCCTTTTTAAAAAGGACTTTTTTTTTTTGAGTCAGAGTCTCCCTGTGTCGCCCAGACTGGGTGTAGTGTAATGCTCACAACCATCTCAGTCTCCATCTGCTGGGCTCAGGCGATCCTTCCACCTCAGCCTTCCAAGTAGCTAGAACTACAGGCACACACCACCACACCTGGCTAATTTTTGAACATTCCTCAAAACATAAGAGCCATCTATGGCAAATCCACAGCCAACATACTGTTCAAAGTACAGAAGTTTGAAGCATTCCCCCTGAAAACAGGAACAAGACAGAGTTGTCTTCTCACCTCTTCTGTTCAGCATAGTGTTAGAAGTCCTTGCTAGAGCAATCAGCCAAGTGAAGAAAATCAGGGATATCCAAATAGGCAAACAGGAAGTTAAGTTATCTCTCTTTGTAGCTGATATGATTCTATACCTTGAAAATCCAACTGAGTCCGCCAAAAATCTCCTTGTACTGATAAATGTCTTTGGTAAAGTTTCAGGGCATAAAATCAAGGTGCAAAAGATAGAGGCCTTTCTATACACCAGTAACAAGCAGGCAGAGAACCAAATAAAAAGTACAATCCCATCCACAATAGCCACACACACACACAAAAGAAATACCTTGGCGTCTTCCTAATGAGAGATGTGAAAGAACTTTACAAAGGGAACTATTAAACACCGCTCAAAGAAATCAGAGAGGACACAAACAAATGGAATAACATTCCATGCTCATGGATTGGAAGAATCAATACTGTAAAGATGTCCATCCTACCCAAGGCAATCTGTAGATTCAACACAATACCCATTAAATTACCAACATCATTCTTCTCAGACCTGGAAACGACAAGACAGAAATTCATATGGAAACAAAAAAGAGAACAAATAGCTCAAACAATCCTCAGACAAAGGATCAAAGTGGGAAGTAGCATACTTCCAGACTTTAAACTCTACTATAAGGCTACAATAGTCAAAATGGCCTGGTATTCGTACAAGAAAAGGTATATAAACCAATGGAACAAGATAGAGATTCAGAAGCAAAAATCTCAACTCTCCATCAACTCTTCTTTGATAAGGCCATCAATAAACAACCACTGGGGATTAGAGACCTTATTCAGCAAACTGGCCTTATTCAGCAAACTGGCTGACCACATGCAGAAGAATGAAACAGGACCCCTGCCTATCACCTTATATAAAAATCAACTCTAAGTGGATCAAAGACCTAAACATAAAACCTCAATGATAAGAATCTTAGAAAAAAACGTAGGAGACACCCTTATGCACATTGGAATAGGCAACCGATTCTTAATCATAACTCCAAAAGCATATGCCATAAAAGATAAGCTAGACAAGTGGGACCTCATCAAACTGAAAAGATTTTGCAAAGCAAAAGAACCATCAAGAGGGCGGGGAGACAGCCCACAGAAAGAGAAAAATATTGACTAACTGTATATATAACAAAGGCCTAACATCCAGGATCTACAAGGAACTCGAACTGAAAGGAAAAAAAACAAACAACCCCATTAAAAAGGGGGCAAAAGACATGAACAGACACTTCTCAAAAGAAGACATAGAAGGAGTCAACATATACATGAAAAAATGTTCAGCCTCACTAATCATCAGAAAAATACAAGTCAAAGCCACATTGAGATACCACCTAATTCTGGTAAGGATGGCCATCATTAACAAATCAAAAAAACCAGTAGATGCTGGCAAGGGTACGGAGAAAAGGGAAGACTTCTACAGTTTGTGGGAGTGGAAGCTAGTTCAACCTCTACTGAAAACAGTGTGGTGATTTTTAAAAGGACTAGAAATTGACCTTCCATATGACTCAGCAACCCTCCTCCTGGGAATATACTCAAAGGAACTCAAATCATTCAACAAAATAAGATACTTGCACACACATGTTCATTGTAGCATTATTTGCAATAGCAAATGGAACCAACCCTGTTGTCCATCAAAAGTGGACTGGATTAAAAAAAATGTGGTACATATACATGATGGAGTATTATTACACAGTCATAAAGAAGGACAAAATTATGGATTTAGAGTCTATCACAGAAACAAAGAACTGAATACCATGTTATCACTTATAAATGGGTCCTGAACATTGATCACAATACTACAAGAGAAGGATCAGCAGTAGCAGGACACTGCCAGGGGAGGGCGGAGACACAAAACATCACTAAGGGTACCTGATCCTAAACCAGCAGAAGGAAGGACCAGTTGGAGGCCCAAACTTCAACTGTATGTAGACTACTTATGTACCTAATCCTGACTTGGACCCCAAATCTTTATAATAAAATAAAGTAAAATAAATAAATAAGAACTCTTTTTTTTTTTTGAGTCAGATACTCCCTGTGTCACCCAGACTGGAGTGTACCTAGCTAATTTTTTTGATTTATTATAGAAATGAAATCTCACCAAGTTGCACAGGCTGGTCTCAAACTCCTGGGCTCAGGCAATCCTCTTGCCTCAGCCTCCCAAAGTGCTGGGATTACAGGCATGAGCCATTGCACTCAGCTGAAAAGGACTAATTCTTACCTTGCAATTTTCTATCCCAGATGAGATAGTAAGTCTCCTGGGGGGGTGGGGGGGTTAACTACATCAAAAAGAAAAAAAATGTCCCTGCCACAATTCTACCTTGAGCTATTTCCTAATATTGTACAAAAAATATAAGTGACTTATGAGCTTACCTCTTTTGATAATTCACTTCTTTCTTTAGCTTGAGCTATGTGAGAGGCTTCAAGTATTTCATGTTTTCTTCTAAGCTCAGTTACTTCCTGTTCAAGTGCATCCCGTTCACTATTAAAATTCAAATACACATGTACATTTTATATCTCCTTTGACAGTGAACATTTTTAAAGAGTTGACTATCAGGAAACTGAACAGAGACACTAGCAATGGGGTTTTGGAGTTATTCTGTGACCCATAATGTACCTACTTTTCAAATTTAGAAGAAACTGTTCAAGACCTTGTTCAGATACAGATATATTGATTGATTATCTTTGAAAAAGAAATATGTAAACTATACCAACCAGTAAAATAAATAATAAAATTTTCTAAGGTATACTTTGGCACTGTTTTCATTAATTATCTTCAGTTTTATCTTGGAAGCCAAAACTTTTAAAGAATTTATACATGGCTCTAGGCTTTAAGTTCAGTTAGGGTCAAAAAATCCCTCACAACTTATCACTCAGATTGCATAGCAGATAAGCAGGCAGGCATTCTTGTGACTTCCATTCACAAATTGCTTACGATTACACAGAGATTTTAATTTCCATTTTTAGATCAGCTCACCGCAAATTAGTAAAGCCAAGAACTGGACCCAAACCTACACTTATAAAATGAGCAGAGAAATGGCTTTACCAACTCTGAACCAGTCCTCTGCGTCAGAAAGCACTGCCTTTGTACTTTATTTCACTGACTTACCTGGCATTTCCAAGGAGAGGGCTGCTAAGAACTGTTTTATTTCTCAGTAGTTTTTAAAAAACTCTTTGGAAATTTGTTTTTGTTTTTGCTTCTGGTTAACGATGTTTATTAAAGAAAACTGAACAAAGCACAAGTTAAAAAAAGAGCCATCACCTATAAACCCACTAACTAAAGGTGACTACTAGTATTAATACTTTGGTAAATATCACTAAAAGCATCTTGTACTTTTAAAACACTTTTTTGGAAATTTTTATTTATTATTTTATTTTGTACTTCTACATGCAAATATTTTTATTTTCACAGTAATAATCTCGTTTCCTTTGCAATGACTTTTTTGGTGCAAGAAGTTACTAGAAAGCATGATATAGCAAAACACCCCATGAACTTGCCAATTAAAGTTAACAACAGTTAGCATTTGCCCATTTTTGCATTAAATTTTGCTTTTTAAAAGATAAAACTGAAGTTCCTTATATTTTCCTCACTGTTCCTATATCATCTCCATAGATACAACGACAAGTGGATCAAAGACCTAAACATAAAACCTCAATGATAAGAATCTTAGAAAAAAACGTAGGAGACACCCTTATGCACATTGGAATAGGCAACCGATTCTTAATCATAACTCCAAAAGCATATGCCATAAAAGATAAGCTAGACAAGTGGGACCTCATCAAACTGAAAAGATTTTGCAAAGCAAAAGAACCATCAAGAGGGCGGGGAGACAGCCCACAGAAAGAGAAAAATATTGACTAACTGTATATATAACAAAGGCCTAACATCCAGGATCTACAAGGAACTCGAACTGAAAGGAAAAAAAACAAACAACCCCATTAAAAAGGGGGCAAAAGACATGAACAGACACTTCTCAAAAGAAGACATAGAAGGAGTCAACATATACATGAAAAAATGTTCAGCCTCACTAATCATCAGAAAAATACAAGTCAAAGCCACATTGAGATACCACCTAATTCTGGTAAGGATGGCCATCATTAACAAATCAAAAAAACCAGTAGATGCTGGCAAGGGTACGGAGAAAAGGGAAGACTTCTACAGTTTGTGGGAGTGGAAGCTAGTTCAACCTCTACTGAAAACAGTGTGGTGATTTTTAAAAGGACTAGAAATTGACCTTCCATATGACTCAGCAA